>NC_026000.2:86678852-86978852 GCF_000442705.2 Elaeis guineensis
GATCAAAGTGTTTGCGCTAACCTAGACTCGTTGGCTTTGACCTAATGGGATTGGGTCAATTTAGATTGAATCTTTATCCAACTTAAAAGAGTTTCAAGTAGAGAAAGAGTCTTCTATGCCCACAAGAACCCACACACAAAAATAAATGCCGCCCCCCTTATTTTGGCGTGTGAAGTAAAGAGTCCTTCTTAAAGAAGGCTCTTAATTAACATGCGTTGCCTTAAATTCTTGATAAAAAATTCTCATCAAATTTATTTAATTTTTTATGACATATAGAAGACTAAGAGTCCTTCTACTTCAAATAATTGAATCACTAAAAATTCACTCTATAAATTTATTTGGTGCATGGGAAGTTGAAGCGCCAAAGGTTGGTGCCCCTTCATCCCATGTGATGTCCCCTGGTTCCCTATTTATAGGGGATGCCCCACATGGTTTCTAGTGATAATTTTTGGCTAAAACCAAGAAAAGGGATATGGTAAATATAATAAAAAATTAATTTTTATTTTTTAAAAAAAGAGAAAATTTTGAGTGGCAAAAGTTGCTACAAGGGTGGTGAGATTTTCAGCAAGTGTTGCTTGAGTACCCTAGGATTTGATTTTTCTATATGTTGGAGCCAAAAATTAAATCTTTGATTGTGTGATATTTGAAGAGTGTCTTTTGGTATCATTCTGGTGGTAAGATCAAAAGCAACTGCACTTTGGTGTGATCATGACACAAGTTTGAAGCCAGCAGTGTTCTTGAAAAGATAAGGCTGGGACAGCGCACCGATTGGGAAGGACTTTGGCCAACTTTTATGTGGATCACCGTTGGAGGATTTATACCTTAGAGTCTTATGGAAAAACCAATGTGCCATTTTTTTTCATATAGGTTAAAGTATAATTTTCTATCTCTTTGCATGCTTGAATTTGCTTTGATTATGATCGGCAAAGTAATTCAAGGGTTTTGGATTCAGCTCGATGGTTTTATTTGATAAAGCTATTGATTTGCTTGTTTAAATTTTTTAAAAATTTTTTTCCATTGCATGCCCAAAATCCAATAGTGGTATAAAAGCCACCTTTATCTGATTCGATCAAACAAATGCAATAGTTGTGTGTAGAATCATTCTTGTGCATATCTTGCTAAAAAAATTTGTATTGATTTTTTAGCATCAATCTTTTAAACTCAAAAAATATTTTTAACTTTATATATGCCATGATATTTAATTTTAGTTATTAAATTATTAATTTATTAAATATTTTTAACTTTATATATGCCATGATATCAACCTTTATCCTTCCCTACGAACCCTCCACGCTCTAGCACGTAAGGCCCATGTGGCTTCTTTTTCTCCGTGAGTGGACCCATTTCCAATTCAGCAATGCCCAGCCTCTTAAGCCATTGGCTCTCCCTCAAGCCACTTTTTTTCTTCCTTCATTAAATACATTAGGGGCCCACCACTTTAAATGCCATCTTCTTCCTAAAAGATTTTTTTTCCTTTTTTTATGGTGTCATGTGCATCCCTGGGTTCACCCACACATAGTGCCCTCAGCTCATGCAAGCATCCACACCATCCACTCACGCCCTGTGTGTTGTGAATGAGTGGTACTCTCAAGCTTTGGGAGACTATAAGAGGAGCCACGGTGATGATTCCAGAAGACTAGGATGGGGTGTGAGTCCTAGGACTAGGATAGGAGAAGTCCTAAGAAGAAGATCTGTTTTAGCAGCAGAGGAGCCGACTCAGACTAGGTTGATTCGACTCGAGACCCTGAGAGAGTCGGCTCAGATGTGGAACAGAGAGCTGACATGCACTGTGGCACACAGTCGAGCTGACTCTAGGTCTAACCGAGCCGACTCGAATTGGAAATAGAATAGTGCATGGATTCTGATTCAGCTAGGATTGGTTTTGATTCTAGGGGAGGTCTTGTTTGGGAGGTCTTAAGAAAGCTAACTCAAGAACATAGATTGGGATTGAGTTTAAGGAGTGAGAGCATATGAGACATGGATGAGACATGGTTTGGTGAGTGCTTTCATGTATTAGATTTAGTCAAAAGAGTTTTTTGATCGGGCCTAATGGCTGTGTATAAATATACATAGATTGTATTAGGGTTTAATGACAAAAAGAATTTAGTGAATAAAGATCTTTTCTCCTTAACTTTCTCTCTCTCTCTAATTCCAACACCAAACCCTAGCATCCTTTTCTCTTCTTTGTCAATTGCTGGAGTAACATCCAAGTTCCACACGAGGTATTTAAGATCAGCTATAGAGGAGGTCATATTAGAGTTTACACAATAATTGGTATCAAAGCCCGATTACATGGAGGAAAGAAGAAGACGTCGAAATTAGTTTTTAGCTCAGATTTCTGCAGCACCCAAGTTTCCTTGATTTCTTCCTGTTAGATTCTTGATTGTGATGATCTCCAAGTTAGGTGGAGGGCTTTAGACATAAGAAAGGGTTAGAGGAAGGTGGAGGTTTTTCAAAATTATAATTTTATAGTAGAAATTATTAATTAATCTTATTAATTAATATGTATTAACCCTATACAAGGATCTAAATATGATATATATAGCATGCATTTAAATTTAAAATTTAAACTTCTACAGTAAATGTTTTACTGTTATGTGTTCAGAACACATTACCTTCATGCAGGTAGTCGATCACTGCAGTCTGATCACCGTCAGAAAGGTCTGATCATTGTAATGTAGCCACACAATATGTCTGGCCTCTGCGAATCATCCACACGAAGCTTCCGATCTGATCGGCTCCTCACGAATGCTAGTTCGTTGCAGAACCCTTTCGATAGCCGATGCTGATCGAACTCCTTCGATCGATGTCTATCGACTCCTTGGATGCTTTGAATCGTCAGCAAAGGAACTTGAGAGATTGATGAAGCTCTCCTTAAAGTTTGGTGAGAGCTCATGACACTCGTAGCTCACCATCTCACTTCCCGAACCCTAGGTAGAAACCCTAGGGTACTCACAAAAGAACCCTGCACCCTTTCTGTTTCTTTTCTTTTCTTTTCTCACGCACAGAGCCTTTCTCATGCCCCCCTTTTCTCACAGATAAGATATGCCACGCCCCACCTTCTTGTTCTTTTTAAAATAGTGCAAGATCACATCTTCACCGTATTTTCACCGCGTGAGAGGATAAAGTTAGGTGGTTGCTCACTTGAATTCAAATCGAATTTGAATTCAAAAGCCAAGCAACCAATCTTTATCCACTCAAGGCATGAGAAGAGAGGGGTGTGGGCTTCTTTGTGTGTGTAGAGTTTACATGAGAAACTTTTTCTCGTGTAGAGCAAGTGGCGCACAAGTGGATAAGGTAGCGCATGGGATTAGTTGCTCATTCAAATTCAAACTTCATTTGAATTTGAATGGCCAACCAACCATCTTTATCCACTCAAAATACCACACACAGGTGGGGCGTGGGAAGGCTTCTGCATGAGAGAAAATTCATGAGAACTTGTTTCTCATGAATTCAAATAGGCGCAGGTGAGGTGAGGTGAGGTGGCGCAGGGAGATAAGTCAAGGTGGTTTCAAAACTAATTGAACCAACCTTATTAAAATAGGTTAGAGACAATTAGACTAAATTAAATTGAATATAATTAGGCTTAATTAGACTCAATAAAATCTTAATCAAATCAAAAATTGATTAAGTCCAACCCCTGATCAAATCAGGGACAAACCACCTCGGCGATTAGGTCAACTCTTAACCTAATCGGGTCAAACCCAACTGAATCCAATTCAATTTGACTTGATCCAAAACTAATTACTCTATCAAATAAAGTTAATTAGCAATCAAATTACTAATTAAACCTCTCATAAATATTGAGTTTAAATCCGATGGGCAATCGAGCATCAGAGTCCATCGATATGAAACCCTAATCAAAGAGTCCAAAATCAGTGGGACTCTTGACCCCGGTACCGAAAATGTGTGGAACTCATGATAAAAGAATCCTGATTCTCAAACACAGAGTCCCAGACATGTAGGACTCAGAGTCTTCGAGTATTAGGACTCTTGGTCGAAGAGTCCCAGTCCAGTGGGACTCTTCACCAGCCATCAGATCAGATAGGAACCTCTAATGTGTGTGACCCCGCAGGTTTGAACCCAAGTCAGTAGCACAGGAATCAATTCTTATACTAATCGAAGTGACCATCTAACAATGGTACCCAACATCTGGATAGGTCGAATAGTCACAATCGAAACACTCAAAACCTACGTGAATATAGTTATTGTATAATTCATCCCTTTTGACCCCTATGTATAGGATGACTCAGGGTTAAGCTGTCAACCCTGATCAGATCATCCGAATCATGCTCAACCCAAACAGTCCTGTGACTCCTCACTAGGACTACCCTAGTCAAGGTTTTGCTAAATTGAAACACGACTGTACACAGCTCTTGAACTGGAGTGGTCAATCCCATCTTGACACACGCATTGACAAGTCAAGTACTTGACTACCCCCAGGAGCCTTCCGTCACTGAATTAGAAATTCAAGTAGTCCAGTGCCTAAGTTTAGTGAGTTGCTTGCAAGTCACCATGACGGTCTTAGATCGGAGGGACAGTTATACCCATATCCCATCAGAGCAAATCTTGATAGCAGAAAAAGCTCCAGAGTCGGTCACGTTCAGTGCAGATGTACCCTTACATCTCAGCTGTATGCCATACCAGTGTCTCCACACTCCTTGATTAAGAGGACAACCAACCCATATGGCACACAACGACCTATGCTTGATAAACATTGTTGTCCTTGGTAACAACGTATCATTTGATCGCGAACAGGTTTAAGGACTAAACGATAAATCCTCCTTTGTCAAGTTTAAATAGTCATAAGGACTTCACCACAACACAGGAGTTCATTAGAAGATAAAACAATCTGTGATGAAAAATACCAAAATAACTTTTATTAATTTATAATTCATATACTAATACAAGAAAGAGCACAATCATCAACAGACTGACGATTGGCTTTGGGATACTATTCTCAATAATCTCCCACTTGGCCTAAAGCCAATCGGTGCAGTATCTAATACCCATCTTCGACTTGAAGTCATCGAACTCCTTCACCGCAATGGCTTTAGTGAATGGGTTGGCCAGGTTCTCCTTTCCGTCGATCTTCTGAAGGTCGACATCACCTCTACTACGATTTCTCGGATAAGATGGTAGCGGCGTACAATATGTTTCGTCCGCTGATGTGCCTTCGATTCCTTCGCCTGACCAATGGTTCTAGAGCTGTCACAGTAGAGCAGAACTGGACCAACAAGGGAGGGTGCTACTCCAAGCTCGGTGAAAAATTTTCTCAGCCACACCGCTTCTTTGGCAGCATCTGATGCAGCGACATACTCTGCCTCATAAACTGAATTAGCCATAGTGTGCTGCTTGAAACTCTTCCAGCAGACAGCCCCACCATTAAGGGTAAAAATAAATCCTGACACACTCTTGCTGTCATCGTGATCAGACTGGAAACTGAAGTCTGTAAACCCCATAAGTCTCAAGTCTGATTCACCATAAATAAGCCACTGGTCCTTATTATTTCTTAAATACTTCAGGATGGTTTTAATAATCTTCCAGTGATTCTCCCCTGGATTAGATTGGTATCTACTCACTACCCCTAGTGAGTATGCCACATCTGATCATGTACATGTCATGGCGTACATGATAGATCCCACTGTCAAAGCATATGGAATTCTACCTATATGCTCTCTCTCTTGAGGTGTTGTTGGACAATCCCTCTTCGAGAGAGAAATTTCATGGCCTATCGATTGATAGCTTTTCTTGGAATACTCCATGCTGAACCTCTTCAGCATAGTATCAATGTATGTGGACTGGGATAAGCCAAGCAACTTTTTAGATCTATCCTTATAGATCCTCATCCCTAGGATGTAGGAAGCTTCTCCCAGATCCTTCATGGAGAACTGTGATGACAACCAAATCTTTATTCTCTGTAATGCAGGAACATCATTCTCGATTAAGAGAATTTCATTCACATACAATACAAGAAATACCATTACTGGACCATTAGCCCACTTATAAATGCAGGGCTCTTCTCCGTTCTTAACGAAGCCATACGTTTTGATCATCCTATCAAAACGTATGTTCCAACTCCGGGATACCTGCTTAAGTCCATAAATGGACCTCTGTAGTCTGCACACCTTAGACTCATCTGTGGATGTGAACCCTTCAGGTTATATCATATACACCTCTTCATCCAGCTCTCCATTTAGGAAAGCTGTCTTCACATCCATCTGCCAGATTTCATAGTCCAGATGGGTAGCTATCGCAAGCATAATCCGAATGGATTTGAGCATTATTACAGGAGAAAATATCTCATCATAGTCTATACCATAACGTTGATGATATCCCTTGGCAACCAGATGGGCTTTATAGGTCTCCACCTTTCCGTCTGCGCCCCTCTTCCTCTTGAAGACCCACTTACACCCTATGGGTTTTACTCCTTCGGGTGGGTCAACCAATATCCACACATAGTTGACCTTCATGGACTCCATTTCAGATTTCATGGCCTCTAGCCATTTCTCAGAGTCAGGTCTATGCATTGTATCCATATAGGTGATCGGATCCTCATCGTTTTCATCAAGTTTGACAGGATTGCCGTCCCGAACCAAGAAACCATAGTATCTGTCTGGTTGATGTGGTACTCTACCAGACCGCCTTAAGGGTGCAGAAACAATGGGCTCCGGATCTGATCTAACCAAATTCGGTTCAGGTTCAGCAACTTGTGTCAATTTTTCTACCTGCCGAACTTTCTCAAGTTTGACCTTAGAGGCAACAGTCCCTTCACCAAGGAACTTCTTTTCTAAAAAGATTACCTTAAGGCTGACAAACACCTTTTTCTCATCAGCTAGGTAGAAATAATACCCTTTGGTCTCTTTTGGGTACCCTATAAAATAACACTTGTCAGACCTAGGTCCAAGCTTGTCCGTAATTAAATATTTAACATAAGCCGGACACATCCAAATCCTGAGGTACGAGAGTACTGGCTTACATCCTATCCATATCTCATATGGTATTTTGGTTACAGACTTATTCAGAACCCTATTTAGAAGGTAACAAGCCGATTCGAGCGCATATCCCCAGAGGGTGATCGGCAGACCAGCAAACCCCATCATGGATCGAACTATATCCAACAAGGTTCGATTCCTCCTTTCAGACACACCATTATGCTGTGATGTTCCAGGAGAAGTCCACTGAGAGAGAATCCCATTCTCTCCAAGATATGTCAGAAACTCATTGAAAAGGTATTTACCTCCTCGATCAGATCGAAGAATTTTAATACACTTCTCAGTTTGTTTTTCTACCTCATTTTAGAATAGTTTGAACATTTCAAATGACTTCGACTTATGCTTCATTAAGTAGACATACCCATACCTCGATAGGTCGTCTGTGAAGGTTATGAAGTAGAAATATCTATTTCTTGCACTTGAGCTCATGGGTCCACATACATCAGAATGTATCAGACCCAAGAGTTCACTGGCTCGCTCACTTTTTCCAGTAAAAGGTGATTTGGTCATCTTTTCAAGAAGACAGGACTCACAGGTTGAAAGTGATTCACAATCACCAACTTCAAGAATTTCTTCTTGAGCCAACCTGTTTATCCTTTTTTATTGATATGACCTAGCCTACAGTGCCAAAGATAGAGTTCTGACATATTATCCATTCTAAGGCATTTACCAGAGGTTTGAACCACATTAACAGGCTGTGATAGTAAGTAAATTCCATTATTTAGTTGTCCAACAAACATTGTAACACCATTCAAAATGATATTGTAAATATTTTTTTTATTAAAAATTTATAACTGTACATGGCCAAAAGGCCTATAGAAATAATATTTAATAAAAAATATGGACAATAGTGACATTCACTCAGAATTACATTACGAGAGTTGATTACAAGGTTCATGATTCCTAAATCTAGAATTGAAACTTTGCTTCCATCTCCAACGTTCAGGAACCTCTCATCTTCATCAAATCTTCTACTGACCTGTAGACCCTGTATCGAATTACAGATATGATAAGGGCTTCCTGTATCCAATACCCAGGCAGTAGTATCACAAATGAAAAAGTTGCAAGGTGTTATCATATAATTACCTTGCTTCTTCTTCGGCCTGTTCGGGTCCAGGGAGGCAATGTATAGAGGACAGTTCCTCTTCCAGTGCCCCTGCGTCTAGCAAAAGAAGCACTTCGCCTGGCTCAAGTCGGGCTTGCACTTCTTGGTTTGACCCTGTGCAGACGTCCCAGCATACGGCCGTACCTTCTTATTCTTCTTCTTCTTCTTATTCTTCTTCCCTTTGTTAAAGGGTCGACGACCAGAAGAAGATCCTCCCACAATATTCACCGACTCCTTATGGAGCTGGTGGTCCTTCTCAAAGTTCTGCAGCAACCCCAACAAGCTGTGGTAGTTCACTGCAGGCTTTGTCATCCGAAAATGAGTAAGGAAGGGGAGGAAGGACTTGGGCAAAGAATAAAGGATTGCATCCTTACCGAGCTGCTCGTGCAAGGGAAAGCCCAGTTTACTTAGGCACTCAATCATTTCGATCATGTACAGTATATGATCGGTGACTGAGGCTCCATCCCTCATCCGAGCATTGAAAATGGCACAACTAGTTTTGTGCCTTTCAACGTCGTCAGGCATGCCAAAGGAGTCGTTCAACATTTGAAGCATCTCCTGTGGCTAGGCGTTCTCGAACCTGTGGCTGAACTCATCATTTATTGTCACTAGCATTATGCACCGAATGATGGTGCGGTCGTTTAGTCACTTCTGGTAAGTATCTTGGACCGCCCCTCTAGCGTTGGGGGCTGGCTCCTTAGGTGCCAGATCCGTTACTACATAAAGGATCTGTTAATGCTCAAGGATGATTTTTAATTTTTGATACTAGCTATCAAAATTAGGTCTCATGAGCTTGTCATTATCTAATAATGACCAGAGCAACAGGGTAGTGGCCATAACTGCATAAAGGAAAATCAGACCTTTATTAGTATATAAATTATTAATACTAAAGACTTGGACTTTAGTCTAAAGTTTCTCCCAGTATTTTTACGAACTGATAGCCTCAACCTCTAATTCGAGAAATTACTTTAATTTCTTAGTGGGTACTAGAATCCACACAGACTACACATGAGTCCAACTTTGGCTGGTCAACCCATGTGCATCTATGGGTAGGTTCATAACCAGTTGTTTCTCTAAACAACTTCTAGTAATTGATTTTGCCCCAGAACCTAATCAGTAGGCTTTGGCCTCCACTGAAAAGATCTGGTTAGGTCCAACCATTAACATGACTTGATTTGATGAATCTGACCAATAAATGATCATCCCAACTTTGGCCGACCAACCTGACCACCATCAGAAAGACTCAACCAAATGATCATATTATGAATGATAATTCCATTAGTCAATAAGCACCAGACCTTTGGGCCTCTAGTGATTATTAAACTAATGGACTCATTATCACTCACTTAATGAAAGGCTATGACTTAGTTATCACTATAACTTAATCATTTTTAGGGACCTAATAATTTTTGAGGATTTTATTAAAGGATAGAAGAGAAGAAATTAACCAACCAATTTCAATCCTCCCACTGACTTCACCAAGTTAGATTAAAAAGGATTTAATTAAAGCCAGCATTAGGAGCACCTAAATCAGTCACACTGATTTACCTAATGACATGGGTGAGCCCTAATCACCAAGTGATCTAATCAAAACCTAACTCACCAGGTTGGCCAGGTAAGTGAGATCAGTAGAAGGGATATGCCATTAACTCGTCAGAGATCGAATCAATGCGAGTAGCTCCCAGTTAAAAATCACTGGTCAAACTGCCGAACCTACCTTAGACACCAACCGGTTCATTAGTTTTAATTTGATCAACTTAGTAAATAGGGTTCCACCACGTAGCCATGAATTAAGTCCATCTTGGTCTAGTTAAAGATATGGACCCATTCAACTACAACTATTGGAGTTGAGTCTAGAGTGTCCTTGATCTAATCTAATTCAACTTTTGATTAGATTTGACCAATTACTCTAATTTAGTCCATTTCTTTATGCTAACCTTAAGTCTAACCCAATTATGGACCTAATCCATTTAACCCATTGATCCACAAGTTTATGCAATTGTCTTAGGTCTTAATTCACAATTCTACACCAACTAGACAACACTTAATTCTTTTAATTAAGTATGAGGACTGATGGGTCAGGGTTGGCATTTTGAAAATAATTTTAAATTTGAAAGGTTTTATTTTCTGTTCACCAAATGTATTGACTCATTTCACAAACGGATCAACACATTTCATAAATAGCAATCCTATTGCTAATACATAACAAAAATAACTCAATCAAAATAAATTATGAATATTCCTTTAGATCTAATCTAACACATTCATGATAAATTTTATAATTGAACCTTTAAATTAAGTCCTTTCGCTACTTCGTCTGCATGGGATATAATTGCTCGGCACCCCTACGCCATAGGAGAACCCCATCGAATGGGAGGAGAGGGCTTTTAAACCCTACTTTTCTCCTATAATCGGATGACCATGGCAACCAACCCAATTAGACTACTTGCTACTTGGATCAAGTATATCTAAATATACCAATTCAAAATTTAAATTTAAATTTCAAATTTTAATTTTAAATTCAAATAAATTCAAATTTTAATTTCAAATTTTTGAATTCAAATTTTGAATTTTAATTTTGATTTTAAATTTAAAATTTTAAATAATTTAAATTTTAAATTTCAAATTTGAATTTCAAATTTTGAATTTTAAATTTTGAATTTTAAATTTAAATTTTGAATTTAATTTAAAATTTAAATTAAATTTAAATTTTAAATTAAATTTTAAATTTAAATTTTAGATTACTACTTAATCTATGCATGCAAATGTATATCATATTTAGAACCCACTCTGATACCATTTGTGGAAAATTTAGTGCAGGGGTAAAACGATAATTTTAAAACTTTTTCAAAATTATAATTTTACAGTAAAAATTATTAATTAATCTAATTAATTAATTATAGTAACCTACATAAGAATCTAAATATGATATATATATAGCTGATTTAATTAAATTTAAACTTCTAAGTAATATTTTACTGTTATGTGTTCAGAACACATACCTTATGCGGTAGTCGATCGCTGTAGTCTGATCACTGAGGTTGTTCATCGTAATAGCCCACATATATCTGCCTCACGATCATCCACGAAGCTTCAATTGATGGCTCCTCACGAATGCTAGTTCGTGCAAATTTTTGATGCCGATGTGATCGAACTCCTTCGATCGTGTGTCGACTCTTTGATGCTCTGGATCATCAGCAAGGAATTGAGAGATTGATGAAGCTCTTCCTGATTGGTGGCTCACACCTCATAGCTCACCTTCTACTTCCCAATCCTAGGCAGAACTAAGGTACAAAAAAGACCTGTGCCCTTTTTTTTCTTTTCTCTCCTCTTCTTTTCTCAGAGACAGAGCTCTCCAGCCCTTTTTCTCACATAAATATGTGCTGTCTCCTTCCTTTTAAAATAGGCAAATCGCTCTTACGGATGTTCCCCGTGAGAGGATAAAGCTAGTGGTTGCTCATATGAATTCAATCAATTTGAATTCAATGCCAACCACTATTTATAACTCAGTGCTGAGAAGAGAGGGGCTGGCCTTTCTTTGTGCGTAGATTGTTTTCCGAGAAACTTTTCTTGTGTGGAGCAAGTGGAGCACAAGTGATAAGGTGGCGCATGGGATAGTTATCATTATTCAATTCTTGAATTTGAAGCACCAACTTTATCCCTCAAATGGTGACAAGGTGGAAGGCTTCTGCATGGGAGAAAATTCATGAGAACTTGTTTCTCATGAATTCAAATAGGCGCAGGTGAGGTGAGGTGGCGCAGGGAGATAAGTCAAGGTGGTTTCAAATCTAATTGAACCAACCTTATTAAAATAGGTTAGGCACAATTAGACTAAATTAAACCCAACAATTAGGCTTAATTAGGCTCAATAAAATCTTAATCAAATCAGAATTGACTAAGCCCAACCCCTGATCAATCAGGGACCAAACCACCTCGCGATTAGGTCAACTCTTAACCTAATCGGGTCAAACCCAACTGAATCCAATTCAATTGGACTTGATCCAAAAATAATTACTCAATCAAATTGAGTTAATTAGTGATCAAATCACTAATTAAATCTCTCATAAATACTGAGTCCAAATCGATGGGCAATCGGCATCAAAGTCCATCGATATGAAACCTTGATCGAAGAGTCCCAAACCAGTGGGACTCTTGACCCCGGTACCCAAAATGTGTGGAACTCATGATCAGAGAATTGATTCTCGATCACAGAGTCTCAGACATGTAGGACTCAGAGTCCAGCATTAGGACTCTTGGTCGAAGAGTCCCAGTCCAGTGGGACTCTTCACCAGCCATCAGATCAGATAGGAACCTCTAATGTGTGTGACCCCACAGGTTCGAACCTAAGCCGGTAGCACAGGAACCAATTCTGTACTAATCGAAGTGACCATCTAGCAATGGTACCCGACATCGGATAGGTCGAATAGTCACAATCGCAACATTCAGAACCTATGAATATGGTTACTGTATAATTCATCCCTTTTGACCCCTGTGTATAGGACGACTCAGGGTTAAACTGTCAACCCTGATCAGATCATCCGAATCGTGCTCAACTCAAACAGTCCTGTGACTCCTCACTAGGACTACCCTGGCCAAGTTTTGCTAAATTGAAACATGACTGTACACAGCTCCTGAACTGGAGTGGTCAATCCCATCTTGACACACGCACCGACAAGTCAAGTACTTGACTACACCCAGCAGCCTTCCGTCACTGAATTAGAAATTCAGGTAGTCCAGTGCCTAAGTGCAGTGAGTTGCTTGCAAGTCACTGTGGCAGTCTCAGGTCGGAGGGACAGTTATACCCATATCCCATCGGAGCAAATCTTGACAGCAGAAAAAGCTCCGGAGTCGGTCACATTCAGTGCAGATGTGTTGGAAAATGTGTGTCCCAAAAAGCCAATCATCAGCTGTTGACGGTTGAGCAATCAAGTATTGTAATTGATTTGTTAATAAATAAATATATTGGTATCTTCATCATAAGCTTTCATCTCTAATGAACTCCGTTGTTATGATGAAGTCTTAGGACTATTTAGATTCGATAAAGAGAGGATTTATCGATTAGTCCTTAAAACAGTTCACGACCAAATGATAGGCTGTTAATAAGGACAAGCTTCTATCGAGCATAGGTCCTGTAGGCCATATGGGTTGTTGTCCTCTAACCAAAGAGTGTGGAGACACTGGTATGCATACAGGTGAGATGTACTGGTACATCATCATTGACGTGACCAACTCCAGAGTATTCTGCTGTCAGAATGTCTCTGATGGATATAGGTATAAGTGTCCCTTAGACTTGAGATCGCCTCAGTGACTTGCAAGCAACTCACTGTGCTTTGGTACTGGACTAACTGAATTTCTATTCAGGATGGAAGGCTTCTGGGCACAGTCAAGTACTTGCGAAGTCAGAGTGTGATCGAGATGGGATTGACCACTCCAAGAGTTGAGAAGAATGAGTCGCTGTATTTAATTTAGCAAACCTTGCCAGGTAATCCATCAGATGGATTTGATATTTTGAATACAATGTGGACAACCTGATCAGAGTTGACAGTTGAACTCTGGGTGTCCTATGATCATTTTGGTCAAGGGGATGAATTATATGAAAACTATATCCGATGGTTCTAAGGATGTTGTTCTACACATTCGACCTATCCGATCGTCGGGTACCATTGCTAGATGGTCACTTGATTGGTATAAAATTTGTTTCTTGCTATCGATTAGGTTCGGACCTATGAGGTCACAACATTAGAGTTCATGATCCGATCGGATGGTTGATCAATGATTAAGAATCTTCTAGGGTTAATGATCAATACGATTGACATTTAACCAGTGCAAGTGTTGCAGGAGGATCGATTAGCAATTCAATTGCTAATTGGCTTAATTTGATTAAGCCAATGGGCTGAGATTAAGTCTAATTAAATATAATTTAATTAGATTTGTTTGGGCTGGATTGGATAAGTCCAATTGGTTTATTGGATAAGCCAAGTGCAAGAAAAATAGTCCTAGTTCAACTAGGACTTGGGTCAATCTAATTTCTAATTTGATTAAAAAATTAAATCAGATTTAAATCTAATTTAATCTGATTAAATTAGGTTCTTAATTGGGTTAAGACCTATTTTAATTGGGTTGATCTAATTTTGGTTTGATTTGGTTTGGAAACCAAATTAAACAAGTCATAAGATAGAATCCTAGTAAGACTAGGATTCCACCTTGCACCACATAAGCCTTCCCACGCCCTCTCTCTCATTCAACGCAATCTCCTCTTATTTTGTGTGACAAAAGCCTCTCCCAGGTCTCTCCCACGTTCACAAAAGGTCTCCTCTCTTCTTTCTTACATGGAAGGTGGTTTGGATCAAATCAAAAAGGAATAAGTTTGGATTTCGAATTCTATGAGATAGAGTTTTAGAAATCCAAAACTCTTTCAATTTTGCACGAATTTATCCAATTTTTTTTAAATTTTGTGACTTTTAGGGTAACATTTGACCCTTTCTGTGATCCATGCATGAAAATAAGGAGGAGGTGCTCAAGAGTTGGGCGCCCTTAACTTGCCATGTTTGGATAAGCCTTGACTAGGTATTTGACCTAGACAAGACTCTATCATATCTCTCTATATAAAATGAGTTTCTTCATGAAATTTTGAAAAGATATGATTTGAGAGACCTTTGGCCATCCAAAAATCAGAGAGAAAACCTTTGGGTCATGGAGATATAAAAGACACAGTTAGGGTGTCTAGAGAGAAAACGAGAAGAAGAAGAGGGTCTTCTTCTAGGGTTGTTTGTTTTCATATCTTTCCTCCCTCCATCTTGAGTTTCCTGAGAGCTCTCAGATCTGAAACTCCTCCTTCTACTTTCATCTTTGGAAGAGTCCAAATCAAGAAGAAGGAGGCACCTGATCAACCATCAAAGAAGGATCAGCGCAGTACTAGCATACTGTGCTGATTTCCTGAAGCAGGACTTCTGATCGAGATTCTGGGCTCGTGTGGATGACTCCTAGAGGCGGATGCATGTGGGCTTGCAACATCATCCTCAAGCCCGATCAGCGAGGTTAGAACGTCTAACTTGCAAGGTAATAGATCTGATCTATTGTTTATACATACATTAGATGTAGTATAGAACATGTTGATATGATCAACATGTAGTTCATGCTATATTTATATATTTTAATTTTTGATTTAATGCTATTAATAATCATTAATAGGATCTTAGATCTAGGATTCTCTAATTTAAAAATAATTTTGATTTATTTTAGTCTTCCGCTGTATGATCTTGAAAAAGTTTCAAGATCTAACCCTGAAACCCTAGATCTGGTTCCTACAATTGGTATCAGAGCATAGGTTCTTTATTACATGATTATTTATACATCTTAGATTATTTCTTAGATTAGATCTAATTTATAATCTGATTATTAAATCTGAAATTAAAATTTTAGATCAATCACGAACTGCAAGGTTGTCCTGCTGTAAGGTTTACCCCTTACAGTGCAAAGGTTGTCCTAGTTTGTGTAGATCTATCTTTAATCATAAATTTGTTAGATATGATCTAGATTAAATTTATAATTTATTAGATTTAAAAATATTTAAATCTAAATAAAATCTTTTGTTAATAATTTTTGTGCAAAAAATTGTTTAAAGTTGAAATTATTTCAATTACATGAACCTGTTTAGATTAGATCTAAAGTAGTTTCATGTTTATTTACTTGTATCTTGATTATGAATCAAACATGCAATATGGTTGGTAGAATCATATTATAAAATTATTTTATAAATATAAAAATTATTTTTGAAAAGCAACCCAACCCTCAGCCCAAAACTTAATTAAGAATTAAGAAGTTGTTTGATTAGGTTCTAGGATTGTGAATTGAAGAACCTAAGACACAAACCATAACACATTGGGTTAATGGGTTAGTGGGAATTAGGTCCATTAATTGGGTTAGACCTATGGTTAGATTAAAGATGGACTTAATTAGAGAATTGACTAAATCTAATCAATTATTGTCTTAGATTAGGTCAAGGATTCTCTAGATCAATTACAATAGTTGTAGTTGGTCAAGTCCATGTCTTTAACGAGAACCAAATGGACTTGATTCTTGGCTAACGTCTAGCACGAACTGTTAGGTTGATCTAATCAAAACTAATTAAACCAGTTGGTGTCTAAGGTAAACCAGATCGGTGGTTTTTAATTGGGAGCCCGCTTACCTGGCCATTTCTGATGGTGTCTAAGGCAAGCTTTGGCAGACCCTCCCACTGATCGAACTTACCTGCCTCTTGGTGAAATTATATTTTGATCGGATCACTTGACTATTCGAGCTGACCCATGTCAGCTAGGTAAATCAGTGTGACTGATTTAGGTGCTCCTAGACAGCCCTTTTAATGGTCTCCCTTAAGCTGACTTGGTGAAGCCAGTGGGAGGATCATGATAAGCTGGTTCATCTGACCTCATCCTCTATATTATTTAAATCTCTAAAATTATTAGGTCCTTAAAATGACAAAGTTATGGAGATAACTGAGTCATAGCCTCCCATTAAGGTGTTTGATAATGAGTCCATTAACTCAATAATCATTGCAGACCCAAAGGCCTGGTGCTTGTTGACTAATGGAATTATCACTCATCATATGATGACTTGGAAGTGTCTCTCTAATGGTGGTTAGGTGAGCCAACCAAAGTTGGGCTTAATCATTCGTTGGTTAGATACACCAAGTATGATCATGTTAATGGTTGGACCTAACGGATCCTTACAGTGGAGGCCAAAGCCTACTGATTAGGTTTCTGGGGCAAAATTAAAATTACTAGAAATTATTTAGAGAAATAATTGGTTATGAACCTACCCTTAGATGTACATGGGTTGGCCAACCAAAGTTGGGCTTGTGTGTAGTCTAAGTGGATTCTAGTACCCACTAAGGAATTAGGTAATTCCTCGAATTGAGGTAGAGGCTACCAATTCGAATAAAATAGTGGGAGAAACCTTTTGATTAAAGTTCAAATCTTTAGGTTTAATGAATCAATTACTAATTAGGTTATGGTTTCCTTTGTGCAGATATGGCCACTTCCTATCGCTCCGATCATTGTTGGACAATGATAAGTTGGTGGGACCCAACTTCGGTAGCTGGTACCGAAAGTTGAAGATAGTCCTGGAGCATGAACGGATCCTATATGTGATAATGGATCCTGCACCTGAGGAGCCAGCTGTCAATGCACGTGGAACAGTCAGAGACACTTATCAGAAGTGGCTCAGTGACGGACCATGGTGCGCTTATCATGCTGGCTGCATGAGCGATGAGTTCAGTCGTAGATTCGAGATGGCTCAGCCAAAGGACATGCTTCAAGTGTTGGAGGATGCCTTTGGCACACCCGATGACGTGAGAGGCACAAGACTAGTTGTGCCATCTTCAACGCCAAAATGCGGATGGTGCCTCTGTCACTGATCATGTATTGTACATGATCGAGCTGATGGAACGATTGAGCAAGCTCGACTTTTCCTTGCATGAGCAGCTTGGGAAGATGCAATACTGAACTCACTGTCCAAGTCTTATCTCCCATTCCTCACTCATTATAGAATGACAAAGCCTGAAGTAAACTACCATGGATTACTGGGGTTGCTTCAGAACTTTGAGAAAGATCACCAACTCCATAAGGAGTCGGTGAACTTAGTGGGAGGATCGTCTTCTGGTTCTCGACCCTTTAAGAAAGGGAAGAAGAATAAGAAGAAGAAAGTGAAGAAGGTGCAAGTTCAGGCTGGGACATCTGTGCAGGGTCAGACCAAAAAGATCAAACCCGATAAGAGTCAAGCTGAATGCTTCTTTTGCAAGAAGCGGGGGCACTGGAAAGGAACTGTCCCCAGTACATTGCCTCCCTAGATCCGAACAGGCAGAGAAAGCAGCAAGTTATTGCTGGACAAGGTATTTATATGATAACTCCTTGCAATTTCTCTATTTGTGATATAACTGACTGGGTATTGGATACAGTAGCCCTTACCATATTTGCAATTCGTTGCAGGGGTTGCAGGTCAGTAGGAGATTCGAGCAAGGCGAGAGGTTCCTAAGTTGGAGATGGAAGACCAGTTCAGTTCTAGCATTAGAATCTTGAAACTTGTATTTGAATCCCATATCGTTGTTCTTAATGATTGTCATTTCTGTCCAGTTTCTTTTTAAATGTCATTTCTGTAGGCCTTCTGGCCAAAAATGATTATGAAATTTCAATAAAGAAATAAATTTGTAATATCATTGAGATGGTGTTACTATTTTTTATGGAATTTGAACAATGGTGTGTATTGTTATCACAACCTGTTAATGTAGTCTATTCAACTGGCAAGCACCCTAGATTAGATAGTGTGTCAGATATCTACTTATGCACTGTAGGCTAGGTCATATAAACAAGAACAGAATAAACAGGTTGACTCAAGAGGGAATCCTCGAAGTCAGTGATTATGAATCACTTCCAACCTGTGAGTCCTGTCTTCTTGGTAAAATGACAAGTCACCTTTTACTGGAAAAGGTGAGAGAGCTACTGAGCTCTTGGGCTTAGTACATACTGATGTATGCGGCCCATGAGCACCAGTGCTAGAGGTGGATATTTCTACTTCATAACTTTCACGGATGACCTATCCCGATATGGATATGTCTATCTGATGAAACATAAGTCAGATTCATTTGAAATGTTCAAACGATTCGAAGTGAAGTAGAAAAACAAACTGGAAGAGTATTAAAGCTTTTCGATCTGATCGAGGAGGAGAATACCTTTCTAGTAAGTTTCTCACATATCTAGAGAGAATGGGATTCTCTCCCAATGGACTCCTCCAGGAACACCACAGCATAATGATGTGTCTGAAAGGAGGAATCGGACTCTGTTAGACATGGTCCGATCCATGATGGGTTTTGCTAGCTTGCCGATATCCTTCTGGGGATATGCACTCGAATCGGCCTGTTATCTGTTAAATAGGGTTCCAAGTAAGTCTGTAATTAAGACTCCATATGAGATATGGACGGGACGTAAGCCAGCACTCTCACACCTTAGGGTCTGGGGGTGCCCGGCCTATGTCAAACGATTAGTCACAGACAAACTTGGACCTAGGTCTGACAAATGCTCATTATAGGGTACCCCAAAGAGACAAAAGGATATTTTTTCTACCATGCTGATGAACAAAAGTGTTCGTCAGTCTTAAGGCAATCTTTTTAGAAAAGGAGTTCCTTGGTGAAGGAACCGTTGCCTCTAAGGTTGAACTTGATGAAGTTCAACAGGTAGAAGGACCGACATCAATAGCTGAACCTGAGTCAGATATGATTAGATCAGATCCGGAGCCCAATGTACCTGCACCATTAAGGCGATCCGGTAGAGTACCACATTAGCCAGACAGATACTATGGTTTCTTGATCCGGGATGATGATCCCATCGAACTTGATGAGAATAATGAGGATCCGATCACCTATATGGATGCAATGCAGAGATCTGATTTCGAGAAATGGCTTGAAGCCATGAAATCCAAATGGAGTCCATGAAGGTCAACGATGTATGGACATTGGTTGACCCACCTGAAGGGATTAAACCCATTGGGTGTAAATGGGTCTTCAAAAAGAAAAGGGGCGCAGATGGAAAGGTGGAGACCTATAAAGCCCGTCTGGTCACCAAGGGGTATTGTCAACATTATGGTATTGACTATGATGAGATATTTTTCCTTGTGGCAATGCTCAAATCCATTCGAATAATACTTGCAATAGCTGCCCATCTGGATTATGAGATCTGGCAGATAGATGTAAAGACAGCTTTCCTGAATGGAGAGCTGATCGAAGAGGTGTATATGATACACCTGAGGGGTTTACATCCACAGATGAGTCCAAGGTGTGCAAGCTTCAGAGATCCATTTATGGATTGAAGCAAGCTTCTCGGAGTTGGAACATGCATTTTTGATAAGGTGATCAAAACGTATGGCTTCATTAAAATGGAGAAGAGCCCTGCATCTATAAATAGGCAAATGGTCCAGTTGTAGTATTCCTTGTCTTATACGTGGATGATATTCTTTTAATCGAAAATGACATCCCCACACTACAGAGAATAAAAGTTTGGTTGTCATCACAATTCTCTATGAAGGACTTGGGTGAAGCATCCTATATCCTAGGGATGAAGATCTATAGGGATAGATCTAAAGGATGCTTGGGTTATCCTAGTCCATGTACATAGACACTGTGCTGAAGAGGTTCAGCATGGAGAATTTCAAGAAGGGCTATCTACCGATAGGCCAAGAAATTTTTTTCTCTAAGAAGGATTGTCCGACAACTCCTGAAGAGAGAGTGCGTATGAGTAGAGTCCCATATGCTTCAATCGTGGGATCTATCATGTACGCTGTTGGGTATAAAATACCACAGCCGAAACCCTCAGCGGAATCAACGACGGAACAGAACAGCTCCGCCCGGACTCCTATGGGAGCCGGGCTCCGCCCTCGACATCAACTACAGAGCAGCTCCGCCCGGACTCCTACGGGAGCCGGGCTCCGCCTTCGAATCAACCGCAAAGCAGCTCCGCCCGGACTCCTACGGGGAGCCGGGCTCCGCCTCCGACATCAACCGCAGAGCAGCTCCGCCCGGACTCCTACGGGAGCCGGACTCCGCCTCCGACATCAACTGCAGAGCAGCTCCGCCCGGACTCCTACGGGAGCCGGGTCCCACCTCCGACATCAACTGCAGAGCAGCCTCGTAGGAGTCCGGGCTCCACCTCCGACATCAACTGCAGAGCAGCCCGCCCGTACTCCTACGGGAGCCGGGCTCCGCCTCCGACATCAACCGCAGAGCAGCTCTGCCCGGACTCCTACGGGAGCCGGGCTCCACCTCCGACATCAACTGCAGAGCAGCTCCGCCCGGACTCCTACGGGAGCCGGGCTCCGCCTCCGACATCAAACCGCAGAGCAGCTCTGCCCGGATCCTACGGGAGCCGTGCTTCGCCTCCGACATCAACTGTAGAACAGCTCCGCCCGGACTCCTACGGGAGCCGGGCTCCGCCTCTGACATCAACTGCAGAGCAGCTCCGCCCGGACTCCTACGGAAGCCGGGCTCTGCCTCCGACATCAACTGCAGAGCAGCCCCGCCCAGACTCCTATGGGAGCCGGGCTCCACCTCCGACATCAACCGCAGAGCAGCTCCGCCCGGACTCCTACGGGAGCCGGGCTCCAACTCCGACATCAACCGCAGAGCAGCTCCGCCCGGACTCCTACGGGAGTCGGGCTCCGCCTCCGACATCAACTGCAGAACAGCTCCGCCCGGACTCCTACGGGAGCCAGGCTCCGCCTCCGACATCAACTGCAGAGCAGCTCCGCCCAGACTCCTACGGGAGCCGGGCTCCGCCTCCGACATCAACTGCAGAGCAGCCCGCTCGTACTCCTACGGGAGCTGGGCTCCACCTCCGACATCAACCGCAGAGCAGCTCCGCCCGGACTCCTACGGGAGCCGGGCTCCGCCTCCGACATCAACTGCAGAACAGCTCCGCCCGGACTCCTACGGGAGTCGGGCTCCACCTCCGACATCAACTACAGAGCAGCTCGCCCGGACTCCTACGGGAGCCAGGCTCCGCCTCCGACATCAACTGCAGAACAGCTCCGCCGGACTCCTACGGGAGCCGGGCTCCGCCTCCGACATCAACTGCAGAACAGCTCCACCCAGACTCCTACGGGAGCCGGGCTCCGCCTCACAACGACTGCAGCACAGCTTCGCCCAGACTCCTACGGGAGCCAGGCTCCGCTCTCAGTATCGACTGCTGGTAAGCTCCGTTCGGACTCCTATGGGAGTCGGACTTCACCTCTAACTTTGATGCCAGAGGACTCCGCCCGGACTCCTACGGGAGCCGGGTTCCGCCCGCAACTTCAGCTCCGAGAGAGTTCCGTCCGGACTCCTACGGGAGCCGGACTTCACCTCTAACTTTGATTGCAGAGGACCTCTCCCAGACCTCCACAGAGGTCGGGCTCCAACCGCTGCCGAGCTTCAATCAACAGATCTGCGCCCCCTGGCGAGCCACCATAACGGTCGCGATCCTGCTCCACCTCCTGCGGCGGATTCCGCGCAGCTCCATCATTCCCCGACAGGCCGCAGTAACCATCGCAGCTCTGCTCCACTTCCTGTGGTGGATTTCGCACAGCTCCACTACCCCCTGGCAGGCCACCATAACGGCCACGAACCTGCTCCTCCTCCTGCGACGGATACCGGGCGATTCTCCCATCCGCTGGCAAGTCACGACAACGGACACTGCTCCACCCCTCATAACAGATTCCACATGGCGAGCTGTGGTGATGGCCATGATTCCGCTCCACTACCTCTCGCAATCAATTTTCCCTGACAACGGGCGGCCCACGATCCGACGGTTACAGACGTCGCCATCGATCCGTTACCTCCCCCGCCTATAAAAAGGGGGGATCCAGATACGTTATTCTCTAAGCTCATTTCTTATCTCCAAACTCTGCTAAATTCTCTGTTCGAGCACTCCATTCCTGTTGAGGCAGAGAACTGACTTGAGCGTCGGAGGGTCTTGCCGGAGCAACCCCACCTCCGGTTTAGACTTCCCTTGCAGGTCCCGACGGCGACCGCGGCTTCCCCGACTTCAGCTTCTCCGGCGCAAGCAGATTTTTGCACCAACAGGATTGGCGCTAGAGGAAGGGCTGTGTCTTCGCAGCTCCCTTGTTCTTGAAGGAGTGTTCAACGGAGCCGTCTCCTACCGTCTCTCCGTCACCCACTCCTAATCTCCCTTCGCGGGATCGGCACTCGATGCCTCCACGCAAGGCGTCCACCCGGCGGTCTACGGCCTCCGCGGCCAGGTCTCAGGCTCCGCCTCCCCTCCAGTTTCTCAGCCTCCTCCTCCTCCCCTCCGGCGGCGGCGGTCGGCACGGAGCAGTTTGACTTGCTGGCGCAGAGGTCAAAGGCCTCGTCGAAGTCGTACAAGCAATGCAGCAGCAGTAACCACAGGCGTCGGCGCATCCGGAGGGGGCATCTCCGGAATGCCAGAACCCGACGGTGGGGCGGGCCACCTGGGCCAGCCGCCCGTCCTTCCCGGGAAGGCAATCCGAGGGTAGAGAGCCCTCAATCGGACCATGACTCCACCCTGGAAGATCCCTGCCCCCGTTCTACCAAAGGACCCTCGAGACTCGAAGTCGAGAGATTTCCTGGATCGGAGGCTCCAGGAGATGAACCGGCGGATCGAGGAACTCCGCCACGCGCCTCCCGCATATGGTGAGGATATTTGCACTGACCCTCCCTTCTCCCAAATGATTATGCAGGAACCGATCCCAGCCGAACTTCAAGCTTCCTCAGTTCAAAAGCTACGACGGGACGTCGGACCCGGTTGATCATCTGGAGGCCTTCCGAACGATGATGCTGCTTCACGGTGCTCCTGACGCCATCTTGTGCCGGGCTTTCCCGTCTACTTTGAAGGGAGCAGCAAGGAACTGGTACTCGGCTCTGAAGTCGGGTACCATCTTTTCCTTCGATCAAACGAGCCACCAATTTGTGGCCCATTTTGTCAGCAGCCGGCATCTCCGGAAGGGTTCGGAGTCCCTCATCAACATCAAGCAGAGGGAAGGGGAGTCCATACGGGCCTACGTCAACCGCTTAACATCGCGGCGTTGGAGGTCCGAAACTTGGACCAGTCAGTTGCCATGGCCGCCCTGAAAGGTGGCCTTCAGAAGAATGATCTTTTGTACTCGCTAGAGAAGTAGTACCCCAGGGATTTTGCCGATTTACTGGCTCGGGCTGAAGGATACGCCCGAGCGGAAGAAGCCTTCAAAATGAAGGACGAAGAGACAGCAAGGGAGCGTCAAGCGGAAGATTCGAGTAAGCCCGAAATTGAGAAAAGGCCAAAGGAAGCCCGGCCACGTTTCCGATCCCTCCTGGACATAAGCGCGCCCTTACTCCACTCCGGGCACGCAGGCAGAGAAGCTCGGACCGCAGGGTTCGGCGGGGCTCCCCACCAGGGAGATTTCGCAACTACGCCCCCCTCAACACCTCGAATGTCCAAGTACTAATGGAGGTCAGGGAATAGCTCCCTAGGCCGGAGAGGATGCGCACACATCCCAGGAAGCGCAACCCCAACAAGTTCTGCCTCTACCACCGCGACCACGGCCACGACATCGAAGAATGCATCCAGCTCCAGGACGAGATCGAGGAGCTCATCCAACGAGGTCGACTCGACAGATTCATCCGCCGCAGGCCTGAGGGTAGAGGAGACCGGCCAAGAGCCCTCCCACCGCCTGAACTGCAGAAAAGGGAGGAGCAGCCTGGGGACCGGCCTCCCATCGGGACCATCGACTCCATCACCGGGAGGGCCTCAAGGAGGAGCGGGAAAACTGTAAATGTATCACTTACTATTTCACCTTGAATCTACTTTTCTTTCTAGCTAACGTGCCCCTCCCACCTAGCACGGATGTATTATGACTGGATATGATCCCTCCAAAACACGGCCATGTCAGGAACAGGAGGAGAACCTCATCCTGACATGAGCAAAGTCAAAGGCCCGGTTCTTTTAGACCGGATGGGGGGAGAGGCCTCACAATGCCCTAATGTGCCCCCACAGCCTTGTTAGGGACAGGAGGAAAACCTCACCCTAACTTGAGCAAAGTCAAAGGCCCGGTTCTTTTAGACCGGATGGGGGGAGAGGCCTTACAACGCCCTAATATGCCCCTACAGCCCTGTTGGGGACAGGAGGAAAATCTCGCCCTAACTTGAGCAAAGTCAAAGGCCCGGTTCTTTTAGACCGGATGGGGGGAGAGGCCTTGCAACACCCTAATGTGCCCCACAGCCATGTCAGGAACAGGAGGAGAACCTCGTCCTGACATGAGCAAAGTTGAAGGCCCGGTTCTTTTAGACCGAAGGGGGGAGAGGCCTTACAGCGCCCTAACGTGCCCCCACAAGCCAGGCTGGTAACGAGAGGAGAACCTCACGCCGGCTCGAGCAAAATGGAAGGTCCGGACTCCTACGGGAGCCGGGTTCCGCCGCCAAGGAAGACTCGCCCGGACTCCTACGGGAGCCGGGTTCCTACGCCAAGGAAGACTTCTCCCGGACTCCCTGCGGGAGCCGGGGTTCCTACGCCAAGGAAGACTTCGCCCGGACTCCTACGGGAGCCGGGTTCCGCCGCCAAGGAAGACTTCGCCCGGACTCCTACGGGAGCCGGGTTCCGTCGCCAAGGAAGACTTCACCTGGACTCCTACGGGAGCCGGGTTCCGTCGCCAAGGAAGACTTCAGCCGGACTCCTACGGGAGCCGGGTTCCTACGCCAAGGAAGACTTCGCCCGGACTCCTACGGGAGCCGGGTTCCACCGCCAAGGAAGACTTCACCCGGACTCCTACGGGAGCCGGGTTCCTACGCCAAGGAAGACTTCACCCGGACTCCTACGGGAGCCGGGTTCCGCCGCCAAGGAAGACTTCACCCGGACTCCTACGGGAGCCAGGTCCTACGCCAAGGAAGACTTCACCCGGACTCCTACGGGAGCCGGGTTCTGCCGCCAAGGAAGACTTCACCCGGACTCCTACGAGAGCCGGGTTCCGCCGCCAAGGAAGACTTCACCCGGACTCCTACGGGAGCCGGGTTCCTACGCCAAGGAAGACTTCACCCGGACTCCTACGGGAGCCGGGTTCTGCCGCCAAGGAAGACTTCACTCAGACTCCTACGGGAGCCGGGTTCTGCCGCCAAGGAAGACTTCACCCGGACTCCTACGGGAGTCGGGTTTCTACGCCAAGGAAGACTTCGCCCAGACTCCTACGGAAGCTGGGCTCCGTCCGCCACTTCTGCAGCGAGGGTTAATAATAGTGGCGAAACTCGGCCGCGTAACAAGGTCGGATGAAAGGAAAGAGCCCCCCCCCACGATGACATCTACGTCAAACAAGCCAAATGACAAGAAAGGTTCAACAGACGACAATATCAGTGCTACGCATGGACGAGGTAACGCAAAACGCTCTTTTTTCCATTTCCGATATACGTACTACAAGGCCAGGACGGCCAAGGAAAGAAGGACAAAATGACAAAAAGAAAGTAACTACATGATAAGACATGAAGACAAAAGAGCTCTAAGGAGGCCCTACTCCTCCGACCCAGGGTTATCTACTCCATCCCTCAACCAGGACTGCCTCAGGTTCTCTATTGCTTCCTCTAGTTCTTTCCTCTTCCGTCGCTCGTCCTGGAGCGCCCGACGAAATTGCTGGCTCTCAGCCTCCGCTTCTCGATGCCACTTCCGCAAAACTTCGGACTCCGCCTCTGCATCCGCGACAGCCTTCCGCTCAAGCGCCAGTTGGATTTTCACTTGTTGCAGCTCGACTGTCTTCTCCCAAGGGAGACAGAAATCCCTTCGATAGTGCCTCTCAGGCTTGGAGCTCTTCGGTATCTTGGGCGGAGGTAAGCTGCGCCCTATTAACCAGCTGTCTCTGGAGACGAACGACCTCGTCAGCCGCCTTTCGGAATCTCCCTTTGTACTCTTCCACTTGCCGGCGCCAGCTGGCCCGCTGCACGTCGTGGCTCACCTCGGCGTCTTGAAGCTGCTTCTGGAGGTCGGATACCTTCTGCGACCACTTCTGTTCATCATCAACCCAGGCCAGAAGCCGGGATGAGTTTCCCTCCAACTGGCTGATCTTCCTCTTCGCAGCTGATAGCTCCACCTTAAGGGCGCTGATCCTGGCCTCTTGAGCCCAAGTTCGATCGCTGGCGCTCTTCTTGCATTCCTCGAGCTCCTTTGTGAAGTTCGCCTTCCTCCGACTGTAATCCATGATTGCCTTCACTTGGAGACTCCTAAAGTGGGCGGCCTCAGCGGCGGCTTCGGAATGGCATTCTCTCGACTTGCGGAGCTCGCCTTCCGACTTCTTCAACTTCTTCGTCAGGTGGAGGACCTCCTTTTTCAGCCGCTGGATTGTTGATTTCAGCGGGACCCCCAGGAGCAAGGGGAGTGCTTCAGCAGGGCACTGCCATCGGAAGGTGCAAGCATCAAAGATCGACTCATTACAAGAAGAAAAGCAGAAAGGAGGAGGAGGGGGAAGGAGAGGCCATCCACAACAAGAAATTCGACTTTATTGATTGAATAATTTTGAAGACAAACAGAAAGAAAATATGGCGACAAAATAAGGGCACAAGATCAGAGGTCTCAGACCTCAGGGGTAGGAGGTGGAGGACTCGGTGCGGGGGGTGCGACTGCGGTGGTGACGGACGAAGGGCCGGCCTCATCCTCAGACTCCTCAAGAAAGCCGAGATCGAGGTCGGGGTATCTGCTGGCCACCTTCTCTTGACAGAGCTCGAACCCCTTAGTGAACGCCTCCTGGCTGAACTGGACGTTTAGTTCCCTCATCTCCGCGGAAGCCTTGAACTCCTCCACCGCAAGGGCCCTGGCCTCCGAGACCAGAACCGGAGTTTGCTCGACCAAATGGGCGACCTCAGCCTCCGCCTTCCTCGCCGACTCCTCCAAGATCCGCCTCTCCTCTTCCCAGGCTTGTCTCTCCTCCTCCTGGGCTTGCCTCTCTGTTTTCAAGCCTCCTGGAGGGCGACTACTTCGACCGTCTTCGCTTGGAGGCGAGCAACCTCGGCTTGGTAGCGTTCCTCCGCCTGAAGGAGGTCCCTCCTCATGCGGCTCGCCGCCCCGACATAGGCGAAGAGCTGGTGCCCAATCTGCAAGGACGGATAGAGAATTACGACAAAGGTCGGGTGACCGTGTAAAAAATATATATCTGTTTACCTCGAGGAAGGACCCCAAAGAGTCCCAAGCCCGCTGCTCAGGATCGGCGCGGTCGATCCTCTCCACGACGTCGGTCAGGATGCAGCCATCGAGCAGCCGTCTGATCAGGTCCTTGTCGTTGAAGGGGTTCTCCGATCCCCCCTCGGAGCAGACGGACTCATCTGCAGCAGCTCGATGGCTACTCACCCTGCGAGCCACCGATTTCCTCCTCCTCCCCGTGGCGGGCGCCTCCGTGGGGCGAACCCCCAGAGCGGGGGCCCCAGTCGGCGGGCTCCTCGAGGAAGCCCGAGGGGCCACTGGCTCGGCATCTAAGGAATGTCGATGGTCGGGGCCGCCTGGACGGGTGCGGCCAAGCTCGTCTCCTCCGCCCTGGCCCTCTTCGCCGATCCGGAGGCCGTCGCGCCCTTCCTCTTCTGAGCCCTCATGCCCCTGGCGAGCATCCGCGTTGCTTCGGCGTCCATTGCTAAAAAAAAAAAAAAAAAAAAAAAGAAGAAGCGACACCGATCAGTCCAGAGTCAAAAAAAAAAAAAAGAAAGAAAAAAAAAAAGAGAAAAAAGAAGTGTTGCCCAGCTATGCAACCCAAGAGGGGGGGGGGTGAATTGGGTTTCTAAAAATTTTAAGCCCAACAGATAACTTATGAAGAACAAAACAATGGCTTTAAATCAATATTAATTACCTAAAGCAGTATTGCAAGGATATAATAAAGAAATAAGATAAAGCGATAAAGCACACCACAAACACAAGGATTTATAGTGGTTCGGTGCTAACCTTGCACCTACATCCACTCCCCAAGATCCCATTTGGGAATTTTAATCCACTATCCTTTGTATTCAACCCGAATACAAAACGTCGGAAACTCCGACACTAGCTATCCCAAGCTAGAATACAAGACGTCGGAAACTCCGACACTAGCTATCCCAAGCTAGATCACTTGTTTCCCGGGTACAAGTAAACCCAAAACACTCCGATTTCAGGTTCGGATCAACCTTTCCTTGTTTTGGAAATCCTCCAAACACAAGAACAAAACTCACAAAGAGTTAGAAAATTTAGAGCACAGATTAATACAATAACAGCTCCTTAAATGAGCAAATATAACAATAAAGCTTTACTCAAATGAAGAACCCCTTTTTCAGATTTTCTCAAAGTGGATGAACGCTTGAATGCTTGAGAAGAGGTTGATTGTTGATTGAAGATCTCTTGAAAGCTTTGAACAATCTCTAGATCAAGGTTGAAACAATAGGCGTGAAGAATTCTCTCCTTGAAAGATCTTGCTTTTCTCTTTAACAATCTCTCTGCTATATTGTGGATCCTCTCTCTTTTTCTCTTTGGATTTTTCGTTGATCTCAGGCTTTTTCTTGCAAATTTCGGATCCTTTCTTCTATTCTTCTCTTCTTCTCTACTGTTTTGATTTCACGTTTGATCCGCTATTTAATCTGCAATTTCTTTCACCATTTAAAGCATTTTGTAGCATTAGAAGCAAGAGAAAACAATTTAGGTAGATAAAGAGCCGTTAGAGGATTTTTAGGAAGCATAAATGGCAATTAAAACGGCAAAAAAATAGCCGTTGCTGACAATTCCCGTCGCAGGGGTCGACTCATGAGTCGACTCATGCTTCAGGGGTCGACTCATGAGTCGACCTCTGTTGCAAAAACCAGAGAATGCGTTTCTGGAAATTCTTGGCTCAAATTAGCAGGGGTCGACTCATGAGTCGACTCATGCCTTGTGGGTCGACTCATGAGTCGACTCACAGGTCGTGCCAAGCCAGAAAACTAGCGTGCCAAGGAGAATTTTTGCGTGCCAATCAGCTCACAGTGCCATGAGTTGACTCATGAGTCGACTCATGCACTTCAAACCTTCATAACTTCAAAAATATAAGTCCAAACACAATAAAATTTTCACCAATAGATTTCAAATCATTTGTTCTACCAAATGGTACTATCAAATCAGGATTTTAGTGAAATTATGATTTTGCCCTTGAAGAGCATAAGGACTTTTTCATTTTAAAATTATTTGTATCCCTTCAATCTGCTTTGTGATCATCAAATCAATCTAGGAGCAACAATCTCTCCCTTTTTGATGATGACAAAATATTTGAACAAAAATACTTATGTTTAATGCATTAATTTCAAAAGAATCCATTATAGGTGTATATGCTTGAAAAGAGTATGATTCTTTTGGCATGTAATATAAATGCAAAAATAGATTGTCCATTTTCTTAAAGATTTGAAAAGGATATTAGATCATTTTGAGTTCAAGATATATCAGAGCAGAGAAGATAAATAACTTTTTCTATGTATCAGAGTAAGAAAAATAATTATATCAGAAAAGATTTTACAATGTATCAGAGCAAGAAAATTTTATAATATATCAGAGAAAATTTCACACTGTATTAGAGCAAATTTCAGAGTAAATTTCTCATTGTATCAGAACAAATTTTAGAGAAAATTTCACACTGTATTAGAGCAAATGTCAGAGTAAATTTCTCATTGTATCAGAACAAATTTCAGAGAAAATTTCACACTGTATTAGAGCAAATGTCAGAGTAAATTTCTCATTGTATCAGAATAAATTTCAGAGAAAATTTCACACTGTATCAGAACAAATGTTATAATATATAAGAGAAACTTTCTCACACTGTATCGGATCAAATGTTATAATTTATCAGAGAAACCTTCACACTGTATCGGATTAAATTTTATCATGTATCAGAGCAAGTTAAAAGAAATTGTAGGATGTATCAGAGTAAAACAAATTTCTTAAGATGTATCAAGGTGAGTAAAATTTCAAAAGCAAGTTTGAATTTTGAAATATATCAGAGCATATAAAAAAAAACTTACTTGCATTGTACTCATGATTTTGCTTTTGATGGATGACTTTTTGTTTAAGTTCTGTCTGATACCAAATTTTGATACCAAAATTTCTCAAGTTTTGTTTAATCTTTCAATCCTTGTTTTTGTCTAATTTCTCCAATATTTGTTTAATTTCTTCAATATTTGTTTTAATTTCTCCAATATTTGTTTTATTTCTTCAATATTTGTTTTAATTTCTCCAATATTTGTTTTTGTTTAATTTCTCCAATATTTGTTTAATTTCTTCAATATTTGTTTTAATTTCTCCAATATTTGTTTTAATTTCTCCAATCTTTGTTTTTGTTTAATTTCTCCCCCTTTTTCTCATAATTTAGGATTTTGCTTTTTGTCTAATTTTAATTTTTGTTTTTGTTTAATTTCTCCCCCTTTTTGACATCATCAAACATAGTTAACTCTTTCTTTTCTTTTTCTAAAATATTCTTTAATTTCTTCTTCTTTAGAGTTTTTCACAGATGTTTGCTCCCCCTTAATATAGCAATTATCAACAGCAAACAACAACAAGGAGAAGACAATATTTCAACAAGAAGAAAATATATAACCAAAATATAATCATTACAAAGAGGTAGAAATATAGGTAAAAGATGATTCCATTAATATCATAATTGTTTCAATACATAAAATTCAACCGGCTAAATGTCAATACATGGCCCCAAGGTATAGATCCTAGAACAAGATACTAACTCCTAGGACCTAGTAAAGATCAAGATAAGTCAATGATCGGAGTCATCAGATATAGGGTGAGGAGATGATGGATCAGAAGTGCGTCCTCTACCCCGTCTGCCTCTGCCACGAGTAGGAGAGCGAGATGAACTGGGTGGCTGAGAACGCTGAGATGCTAGGGACTGAACAGAAAGGGTGAGTCTGATAGAATCAAGTACGTTCAGTGCTCTGGAAACAGATTGAAGTAGAGCAGTGAACTGGGTGGTAGCATGCTCACTCGATCCTCGGATCTCTTTCCTCAGTAGCTCATATCCACCTTCTAGTGCTCCTCTGAGCCTGCCAGCCTCTGCAGTGAGGTCTGTGACCTCAAAAGTAGACTCCTATGGCTTGGGATGGGTCAAAGCAAGGACTTGCCCCTGCAAATCAAGAACTCTGCCAGTAATCTCCAGACAGTGTCCTCAAGCTGCTGTATCTTGACGGACTGATCTGATATCATCTGAAACACATGGAGATGTGGGGAGTAATGGTCTGATCAGAAGAAGTAGCTCCAGGTACAAAAGAAGTACTACTCCATTGGCTAGACAGCAAAGAAGCCACACGCTGTGAAATATGCTCGATCTGATCGTCAGCCAGTCTGAACTCTGATGGAGGTGCTCTGCTCTCTGACTGATACACTGGTGTGGGCATCCTAGTAAACTCGAAGGACCAGCCTCAGTATCAGGAATGAACTGTGTATCTGGTGATGCTGCCCTGAAGTCATGTACAGGAGAAGATGGACCTTCTTCTTCTACTCTGCCTTCAGTTCTGTCTTCAGTTCTTTCCTCAGCTCTCTCCTCAGCTCTTTCTTCAGAGCCCTTGATCCAACCACCAACAGTCTTTGTAATTCCCATTCGGTGCAGGCTGTGTTGGTTGAAAGTGTCCACATGTGAGAGCTTGGTAGGTGTCTCCCCCTCACAGCTAACTCCAAACCTCCTAAAAACTCTAGTAAGGGCCATACCATAAGGCAAGTGTGCCTTAGATCTATTCAAAGTTTCTCTCATGGCCTCTATCATAAGTGCAGGGAGGTTTAGGGGGGTCTGAGTGATGATATGAAACATGACACATACATCTCTGCCAGATAGTAAGTCATGTCTACCACTCCTAGGAAAGAATAGTTTTGTTACAATCTGATGCAGGACCCTCATCTCAATGGACAGTAGCTTTGCTTCCAATCTGTTTAAACTTCCTGAAAAAGCTTCTCCTAAGATAATTCTGATCCCTTCTTCTTTAATTGAGAGTTCCATATATGAGTATCCTTCACTAGGCAACTGAAGTATTTCTCCCAATATCCGAGAATCCAAGCATATGTCAATCCCTTTGACAGTTGAAGTCACTGACCCGTTTCCATAATTTAGGTTCTGGTAGAACTCTCTGACTAGATCAACATAGGTGACTTCCTTAAGAGAGCAATAAAGTTCCCATCCTTGATTTTTGATCTTGGTAGCAAAAGTAAAGCCTTCTTTCTCAAAGAACCGAAAATCTATATTTTTCCCGGTTTCTACTTTTCTATCAGAAAGAGGATTTACACTGGGGCTTATGGAGGATTGAGAGGGACCTTGAGTAGGTACTGAAACTAGATCGGGAACACTGGAAGACTGAGCATGCCTTTTCTTTCGGACAATTTCCTCAGGCTCTCGGATTGATTTCTTCTTTGGGGAAGTTTCATCTTTGGAGCCATATCCAAAAAGTAGCAGACAAGAAGACTTGAATTCAGAGGAGGAGGGATCACAAAAGAGTAAAGAAGAATTTTGGTGGAGAAAAGAAGTGAATTTTGAATGAACGGTGAAGTTCTAGGGCACGTTCCACCCGCGCCAATCACTGCGAGAAAGCACAGAAAAATCCTTTTCAAGGAGGCGATTTTTGGTGGAGAGGAGGGAGAATTGCCTCAGAATTGATCCTTGGATTTGGAGCAAGAAGAGTTGGAGAAGACGGCTTTTGGAAGAAGAACGATGGGAAGATGAGTCGTCTCACAAACAGTAACCCTTATAAAAACAATGAACCCGTTGAAAGTTGGTGGGATTTACAAGTTTGCCATTGAGTCGACTCATGGGGGTCGACTCATGAAGTTCAGAAAATCAGGAAAAATGTGAATAAATTCCAGAAAAATTCAAAATTATGAGTGAAGGAATTTTGCTCAATGATAAGTTTTTAGAGTGATAAATCTGAGCTTTTGGGACCAGGATAGATGTTGAAAATTGAGCTCTAAGAGTTTTTGACATCTATTCTTTGGAAATTGAGAAATTTCAGACAAATGGATCTAGAACTCCTAGATTTCTCCTAATTTCACAGAATCTATCCTCACTAAGGGCCTTTGTAAAGATATCGGCTAATTGATTTTCAGTGCAAACATATTCAAGAATTATATTTTTGTTTTGAACATGTTCTCTTATGAAATGATGTCTTATTTCAATATGTTTAGATCTTGAGTGTTGTATTAGATTTTTAGATAGATTTATGGCACTTGTATTATCACATTTTATTGGTGTTTCATTAAGTTTGTTTCCAAAATCTTCGAGTTGTTGCTTAATCCACAAGATTTGAGCACAACAACTTCTGGCTGTAATGTATTCAGCCTCAGCCGTAGACAGTGCCACCGAATTTTGTTTCTTGCTAAACCATGAGATTAGATTTACTCCAAGAAATTGGCAAGTTCCACTTGTGCTTTTTCTATCTAATTTACATCCAGCAAAATCAGCATCAGAATATCCTAACAAATTAATTTGTGAGTCCTTAGAGTACCATAACCCTATAGTTTGTGTACCATTTAAGTATCTAAGGATTCTTTTAACAGCATTCAAATGAGATTCCGTAGGATTAGATTGATATCTTGCACATAAGCAAACACTAAACATGATATCAGGCCTACTTGCAGTTAAATACAATAATGAGCCAATTATACCTCCGTAGTATTTTAAGTCTACGCTTTTACCTTCATCATCCTTGTCAAGCTTACTTGAGGGACTCATTGGTGTGCCAATTGGTTTGCAGTTCTCCATTCCAAATCTTTTGAGTAGTTCCTTGGTGTACTTGCTTTGGGTGATGGAGATTCCCTCTTTTGATTGTTTAATTTGGAGTCCGAGAAAGAAGGTGAGTTCTCCCATCATGCTCATCTCGAACTCTCCCTGCATAAGCTTAGCAAAGTCTTGACAAAGAGATTCATTAGTAGACCCAAAAATTATGTCATCAACATAAATTTGTATAATTAGCATATCATTTTGGTTTCTTTTAATAAATAGGGTTGTATCTACATTGCCTCTTGAGAAACCATTATTTAGTAGAAATTTGCTTAGCCTTTCATACCATGCTCTAGGTGCTTGTTTTAGACCATATAAAGCTTTATTTAATCTAAAGACATGATTGGGAAAAACATGATTTTCAAATCCAGGGGGTTGTTCTACATATACTTCTTCAGAAATATATCCATTTGAAAATGCACTTTTAACATCCATTTGAAATAGTTTGAATTTCATAAAGCAAGCATAAGCAAGTAGAAGTCTAATGGCTTCTAATCTAGCAACAGGTGCAAAGGTTTCATCAAAATCAATTCCTTCTTCTTGATTATATCCCTTAGCAACCAGTCTTGCTTTATTTCTAATTATATTTTCATGCTCATCTAACTTATTTCTAAAGACCCATTTTGTTCCAATTATTGAATAATCTTTAGGTCTTGATACTAAGGTCCAAACATTATTTCTTCAAATTGATTAAGTTCCTCTTGCATAGCATTAATCCAGTTATGATCATTTTCAGCCTCTTCAAAAGTTTTAGGTTCAAGTTGAGATACAAAAGCACAATGATTAAGTACATCTCTAAGTGAAGAACGTGTTTTTACCCCATGCATAGGATCACCAATTATTAACTCCTTAGGGTGGTTGTGAACATACCTTCATTCCTTGGATAAGTCATTTGTACCTTGAGGTTGTTCTTGAATTTCTTCACCTTTCTCATTTTGTTTGACTTCTTGATCCTTGTCTTCTGGAGTTGCTGAGTCTTTCAAAGTGATCTCCTTCATACCTTCTATTAGTGGATCTGCATCATCAACACCCTCATTCTTCCTTGAAGGAAGATCGCTAGATTCATCAAAGACAACATGTATGGACTCCTCAACTACTAAAGTTATTTTGTTGAACACTCTAAATGCTTTACTAGTGGAGGAGTAACCTAGAAGGATTGCTTCATCTGATTTTGCATCAAATTTACCAAGTTTTTCTTTGCCATTATTTAATACAAAACATCGGCAACCAAAAATATGAAAATATGCAATATTTGGTTTTCTTCCTTTCCAAAGTTCATAGGGGGTTTTCTTTAAAAATTGTCTAATTAAAGCACGATTTAAAATGTAACATGCTGTGTTAATAGCTTCCGCCCAAAAATATCTTGGAAGGTTGCTTTCACAAAGCATGGTACGGGCCATTTCTTCTAAGGTTCTATTTTTCCTTTCAACTACCCCATTTTGTTGAGGTGTCCTAGGAGCAGAGAAGTTATGGCCAATTCCATTTTCATCACAAAAATTTTCAAAGTCTTGATTTTCAAATTCTGTTCCATGATCACTTCTAATATTTTGAATTGAAAACCCTTTTTCATTAGTGACTTTTCGATGAAATTTAGTGAAAATTTGAAAAGTTTCATTTTTGTGAGCTAAAAAAAAACCCAAGTAAAATGAGAGTAATCATCAATTTTACAAATCCATATCATTTTCCTCCTAGACTAGTGGTTCTAGTTGGTCCAAATAAATCCATATGTAAGAGCTCTAAAGGTCTAGAAGTTGAAATAGTATTTTTGGATTTAAATGAAACTCTAGTTTGTTTGCCTAATTGGCATGCATCACAAATCTATCCTTTTCAAAATTCAGTTTTGGCAAACCGAGAACTAAATCCTTTTTAATTAATTTTGAAAGAGAATGCATGCTAATATGTGCAAGTCTACGATGCCACAGCCAACTAGTCTCATTTATTTTAGCACTTAAGGAAACTAGGCATTGCATGTCTAATTTAGTTAAATCATTCAAGTCTACCATATAAACATTGCCATGCCTATGTCCTATAAATTTAATGCCATCGTTAATAGGACTTGTCACAATGCAAACAGATGATTCAAAACTTACTTTATACCCTTTATCACAGAATTGACTAATGCTAAGTAAGTTATGCTTTAAACCTTTAACTAGTAAAACATTCTCAATGTATTTGGAGGGAGTGATACCAATGTTACCTATCCCGATGATCTTTCCTTTGCCATTGTCTCCAAAGGTGACCATCCCTCCATCCTTAGCATCAAGCGTGATGAATTGTGATTCATCACCAGTCATGTGTCTCGAGCATCCGCTGTCAAGATACCATTTTCTGTTTCTTTCTTGGGATGCTAGACACACCTGCAAGCACAGATCAAGTTTCTGTCTTAGGTACCCAAGCTTTCTTGGGTCCTTTCAGGTTAGTCAGAATGGTTCCTTTTGGAACCCATATTTTCTTTGTGTTTGCATATTTGTTAATAAGACATGTGTATAATTTATATCCTATTCTTCCACATTTAAAACAAGTAATATTTGTAGACTTTTTGCTTGAATAATTTGCATAAATATCCTTCAGAAATTTTTGTTTCTTCAGGGGTTTATAACCAAGTCCAGCCTTATCATATATAGCTTTCTGATTATCAAGGATCATATTTAGCTTGTTTGAACTTAAGGTGAACTTATCTACTATAGATTTCAGCTTGTTCATTTCATCCTTTAAGTTTTGATTTTCTTGAATCAAGGTGAATTTTTCAATTGAAAGATTTTCAGCTTGTTTCATTAAGGACTGATTTTCCAATTTCAGCTCTTTGTTTTTCTTCCCTAGTTTCTTTAATTCATCAATTGAATCATAGAATGCTTCATGCAATTCTTCAAAAGTAAATTCACTAGTGGATTCAGAAGTTACCTCATTTTCATGTGCCATCAGGCACAGATTGGCTTGTTCTGTTGAGGTTTCCTCATCGGAGCTTGAGTCATCACTCGCACTCCAGGTCGCCATCATTGCCTTCTTTTTGAACTTCTTTGGACCTTTCTTCAATTGTGGACATTCGGATCTGAAATGTCCTGGCTTCTTGCACTCGTAGCATATAGGGGTTTGATCTTTCTCCTTTTCTTTGCTTTGATCCCCTTTTGTGAATTTCTTTCTCATCCCCTGTTTCCTTTTTCTTAGAAACTTCTTAAATTTTCGGGTGATGAGAGCCATCTCTTCATCCTGATCTTCATCTTCAGAGTCATCCGTTTCATAATCAGGCGAAGTTGTAGATTTGAGGGCAATGGTTCTTTTCTTTTTGACTTCATCCTCTTGATGTTGCTTCATGCTAAGTTCATGAGTCATCAAGGATCCAAGAAGCTCTTCTAGAGGTAGAGTGTTCAAGTCCTTTGCTTCTTGGATGGCAGTCACCTTGGCTTCCCAAGTTCTTGGCAGTGACCTGAGAATCTTCCTTACAAGTTCACTATTAGTATAAGATTTGCCAAGACTCTTTAAACCATTGATTATATCAGTAAAATGAGTAAACATAGCAGTTATGGACTCATCATGCTCTATTTTGAACAATTCATATTTATGTACAAGCATGTTTATTTTAGACTCTTTTACTTGATTTGTTCCCTCATGGGTGACTTCTAACCTATTCCATATTTCTTTAGCAGATGCACAAGTAGAAATGCGATTAAATTCACTAGCATCTAGTGCACAATAAAGAACATTCATGGCTTTGGCATTTAATTGTGCCAATTTCTTGTCAACCTCATCCCATTCTTTCTCGGGTTTGGTTGACTCCTCACCATCTATAATCTTGGTGGGTGTGTGAGGACCATTCACTATGATACTCCACATATCATAGTCGAGTGCTTGTATGAAAGTCTTCATCCGAGCTTTCCAATAGGTGTAATTAGACCCATTGAAAAGTGGAGGTCGGTTTGTTGATTGTCCCTCGGCTAGAGAAGTTCCAACATGGGTTGCCATAGATCTTTGGCTCTTTGATTGTTAGATCAAAGAAGGGCTAGAGCACCAGCTCTGATACCACTTGTTGCCCAGCTATGCAACCCAAGAGGGGGGGGGGGTGAATTGGGTTTCTAAAAATTTTAAGCCCAACAGATAACTTATGAAGAACAAAACAATGGCTTTAAATCAATATTAATTACCTAAAGCAGTATTGCAAGGATATAATAAAGAAATAAGATAAAGCGATAAAGCACACCACAAACACAAGGATTTATAGTGGTTCGGTGCTAACCTTGCACCTACATCCACTCCCCAAGATCCCACTTGGAAATTTTAATCCACTATCCTTTGTATTCAACCCGAATACAAAACGTCGGAAACTCCGACACTAGCTATCCCAAGCTAGAATACAAGACGTCGGAAACTCTGACACTAGCTATCCCAAGCTAGATCACTTGTTTCTCGGGTACAAGTAAACCCAAAACACTCCGATTTCAGGTTCGGATCAACCTTTTCTTGTTTTAGAAATCCTCCAAACACAAGAACAAAAACTCACAAAGAGTTAGAAAATTTAGAACACAGATTAATACAATAACAGCTCCTTAAATGAGCAAATATAACAATAAAAGCTTTACTCAAATGAAGAACCCCTTTTTCAGATTTTCTCAAAGTGGATGAACGCTTGAATGCTTGAGAAGAGGTTGATTGTTGATTGAAGATCTCTTGAAAGCTTTGAACAATCTCTAGATCAAGGTTGAAACAATAGGCGTGAAGAATTCTCTCCTTGAAAGATCTTGCTTTTCTCTTTAACAATCTCTCTGCTATATTGTGGATCCTCTCTCTTTTTCTCTTTGGATTTTTCGTTGATCTCAGGCTTTTTCTTGCAAATTTTGAATCCTTTCTTCTATTCTTCTCTTCTTCTCTACTGTTTTGATTTCACGTTTGATCCGCTATTTAATCTGCAATTTCTTTCACCATTTAAAGCATTTTGTAGCATTAGAAGCAAGAGAAAACAATTTAGGTAGATAAAGAGCCGTTAGAGGATTTTTAGGAAGCATAAATGGCAATTAAAATGGGCAAAAAAATAGCCGTTGCTGACAATTCCCGTCGCAGGGGTTGACTCATGAGTCGACTCATGCTTCAGGGGTTGACTCATGAGTCGACCTCTGTTGCAAAAACCAGAGAATGCGTTTCTGGAAATTCTTGGCTCAAATTAGCAGGGGTCGACTCATGAGTCGACTCATGCCTTGTGGGTCGACTCATGAGTCGACTCACAGGTCGTGCCAAGCCAGAAAACTAGCGTGCCAAGGAGAATTTTTGCGTACCAATCAGCTCACAGTGCCATGAGTTGACTCATGAGTCGACTCATGCACTTCAAACCTTCATAACTTCAAAAATATAAGTCCAAACACAATGAAATTTTCACCAATAGATTTCAAATCATTTGTTCTACCAAATGTACTATCAAATCAGGATTTTAGTGAAATTATAATTTTGCCCTTGAAGAGCATAAGGACTTTTTCATTTTAAAATTATTTGTATCCCTTCAATCTGCTTTGTGATCATCAAAATTAATCTAGGAGCAACAAGAAGAGAGAAAGAAAGAGAAAGAAAAGAGCGGGAAGGAAAAAGTAAAGAGAAGAAGAAGAGGAAGGCAAGAAAAGAAAAGATAAGATGAATACTTGCTGGATCCTGAGGGCTCAGGCCGATGTTGAAAAGAAGCTGCTCCCTCAGAAGATTAGGAAGGGAAGGAGCGGATAAGTTAGGAGCTTCTGGGCAGCCTGAAGGTCGTCCTCCCCCAAGCTGGGAGCCCGACGGACGGAATCCCTCAGAGACCCCCAAGGGGGCAGGCCCAGTTCCAGGGTCGGGCAGTGGACGAAGAGAAATTTTCCCTTCCAGTTGTGAATCGAAGAAGGGGCGCCCTTTAGCAACCCCTTCTTACCAAACTGGGGGGAGAAGTACCACCAGTCCTTCGCCGAAGGATGGCGTTTGAAGGTATAAAAATGCCTGAACAAGGAGAGGGACGGCTGGACCTCGGCTATGTGGCAGAGGGAGAGAAACCCTATCAAAAACCTAAAGGAATTCGGGGCCACGGAGGCGAGAGAAATGTCTAAGAAGTGGAAGAAGGCAGCAACAAAGACAGGAAGCGGAAGCCGGAGTCTGGCACGGAATGCTTCCTGATACAAACAGAAGCGACCGGGAGGAGGAGTGCTGGCCCGATCAGAGGGGCCAGGTAGCTCCAGGTCGTACTCTGGAGGAACCCCATACGAACCCTTACCAGAAGGAGTTCATCCGAAGTCGACGAACATGGAATAGCGCCCGGTGCAAAAATCGGACGAGGCCCTGCCCCGGATGCAGGCTCGTCTGCAGAGACAGCGACCTGGGGGTTTGAAGCGGAAGAACTCTCAGAACTGTCGGGGGAAGAAGAGTCAGAAGACATTTTGAGTAGTTTCGGAGGGAGAACCTAAAGGATCCTAAAAAGACAGACCGAAAGGGGAACGAGTGGCCGGAGGCTAACTCAGAGGGACGCACAAAAGTAATGAAGAGAGGAGAAGCCCTAGGCGGTGAGAGGAAGGTTGGCACTAACCTATGTTGCTCTGAGGGACCTGGGGGACGAGAAACAGGAGGCGCCTACGGCTCGAGAAGACGCTCACTAAAGCAGGGCTCTTGAGGAGAGGATAGACACCAGTAGAAACTCAGGAATGGAGTAGAACGCCGAAAGGAGGGAGGACGGGTTTAAATAGACCCTGAGATCCGATGCCATAATGATCGCGAATCCCCCAGGCCAGTCCGCATCCAACATGTGTCCCACTCCCCCTGGCAGACGGCTAAAAGCGGCTGACGGTTGGCAGGACCATAATTGCACCGTACCTAGGCCAGTGTACCTGCAGGATTTTCGAAGCGTCCCCTCGTACCGCTCCAATTCGAAAAGACTCTGGCACGCGCTCATTTAATGCCAAAATATCTGGAGGCGGCAGTGCGCAGGATTCGAAGGGACGGTTCCGGCTGTACCCATCTCTCTCTCTGTACTTCCTTCATTTGAAATTCAAACTCGAAAGTAGGGGGACTGGTGTTGGGTATAAAATACCCACAGCCGAAACCCTCAGCGGAATCAACGACGGAACAGAACAGCTCCGCCCGGACTCCTACGGGAGCCGGGCTCCGCCCTCGACATCAACTACAGAGCAGCTCCGCCCGGACTCCTACGGGAGCCGGGCTCCGCCTCCGACATCAACCGCAGAGCAGCTCCGCCCGGACTCCTACGGGAGCCGGGCTCTGCCTCCGACATCAACCGCAGAGCAGCTCCGCCCGGACTCCTACGGGAGCCGGGCTCCGCCTCCGACATCAACTGCAGAGCAGCTCCGCCCGGACTCCTACGGGAGCCGGGCTCCGCCTCCGACATCAACTGCAGAGCAGCCCCGCCCGGACTCCTACGGGAGCCGGGCTCCGCCTCCGACATCAACCGCAGAGCAGCTCCGCCCGGACTCCTACGGGAGCCGGGCTCCGCCTCCGACATCAACTGCAAAGCAGCTCCACCCGGACTCCTACGGAAGCCGGGCTCCGCCTCCGACATCAACCGCAGAGCAGCTCCGCCCGGACTCCTACGGGAGCCGGGCTCCGCCTCCGACATCAACTGCAGAACAGCTCCGCCCGGACTCCTACGGGAGCCGGGCTCCACCTCCGACATCAACTGCAGAGCAGCTCCGCCCGGACTCCTACGGGAGCCGGGCTCCGCCTCCGACATCAACTGCAGAGCAGCCCCGCCGGACTCCTACGGGAGCCGGGCTCCGCCTCTGACATCAACCGTAGAGCAGCTCCGCCCGGACTCCTACGGGAGCCGGGCTCCGCCTCCGACATCAACTGTAGAGTAGCTCCGCCCGGACTCCTACGGGAGCCGGGTTCCACCTCCGACATCAACCGCAGAGTAGCTCCGCCCGAACTCCTATGGGAGCCGGGCTCCACCTCTGACATCAACTGCAGAACAGCTCCGCCCGGACTCCTACAGGAGTCGGGCTCCGCCTCCGACATCAACTGCAGAGCAGCTCCGCCCGGACTCCTACGGGAGCCGGGCTCCGCCTCCGACATCAACTGCAGAGCAGCCCCGCCCGGACTCCTACGGGAGCCGGGCTCCGCCTCCGACATCAACCGCAGAGCAGCTCCGCCCGGACTCCTACGGGAGCCGGGCTCCACCTCCGACATCAACTACAGAATAGCTCCGCCCGGACTCCTACGGGAGCCGGGCTCCACCTCCGACATCAACTGCAGAGCAGCTCCGCCCGGACTCCTACGGGAGCCGAGCTCCACCTCCGACATCAACTGCAGAACAGCTCTGCCCGGACTCCTATGGGAGCCGTGCTCCGCCTCCGACAATGACTGCAGCACAGCTCCGCCCGGACTCCTACGGGAGCCAGGCTCCGCTCTCAATATCGACTGCTGGTAAGCTCCGTCCGGACTCCTACGGGAGCCAGACTTCACCTCTAACTTTGATTGCAGAGGACTCCGCCCGGACTCCTACGGGAGCCGGGTTCCGCTCGCAACTTCAGCTCCGAGAGAGTTTCGTCCGGACTCCTACGGGAGCCAGACTTCACCTCTAACTTTGATTACAGAGGACCTCTCCCGAACCTCCACAGAGGCCGGGCTCCGACCGCTGCCGAGCTTCAATCAACAGATCTGCACCCCCTGGCGAGCCACCATAACGGCGGCGATCCTGCTCCACCTCCTGCGGTGGATTCCGTGCAGCTCCATCATTCCCCGACAGGCCGCAGTAACCATCGCAGCTCTGCTCCACTTCCTGTGGCGGATTCCGCACAGCTCCACTACCCCCTGGCAGGCCACCATAACGGCCACGAACCTGCTCCACCTCCTGCGATGGATACCGGGCGATTCTCCCATCCGCTGGCAAGTCACGACAACGGACGCTGCTCCACCCCTCATAACAGATTCCACGTGGCGAGCTGTGGTGATGGCCACGATTCTGCTCCACTACCTCTCGCATTCAATTTCCCCTAACAATGGGCGGCCCACGATCCGACGGTTACAGACATCGCCATCGATCCGTTACCTCCCCCGCCTATAAAAAGGGGGGATCCAGATACGTTATTCTCTAAGCTCATTTCTTATCTCCAAACTCTGCTAAATTCTTCGTTCGAGCACTCCATTCTTGTTGAGGCAGAGAACTGACTTGAGCATCGGAGGGTCTTGCCGGAGCAACCCCACCTCCGGTTTAGACTTCCCTTGCAGGTCCCAGCGGCGACCGCGGCTTCCCCGACTCCAGCTTCTCCGGCGCAAGCAGATTTTTGCACCAACATATGCCATGACATGTACAAGACCAGATGTGGCATACTCACTAGGAGTAGTGTGTAGATACCAATCTGATCCTGGAGAAAATCATTGGAAAGTGGTTAAAGCCATCTTTAAGTATTTGAGAAATACTAAGGACCAATGGTTGGTTTATGGCGAGTCAGATCTGAAACTTGTGGGGTTCACAGACTCTAGCTTCCAATCTGACCATGATGACAGCAGGAGTGTGTCAGGTTATATCTTTATTCTGAATGGTGGAGCCATCTGCTGGAAGAGTTCCAAGCAACATACTGTGGCGGACTCTGTTTGTGAAGCGGAGTCCATCGCAGCATTGGATGCCGTGAAGGAAGCTGTGTGGCTGAGGAAATTCATCAACGAGCTCGGAGTAGCACCCTCCCTCGATGGTCCGGTCCTGCTCTACTACGACAGCACTGGTGCCATAGCTCAGGTGAAGGAACCCAAAGCATATCAGCGGACGAAGCACATCTTGCGCTGCTTCCACCTGGTCCGAGAGATCGTGGATCGAGGTGACGTCGACCTTCAGAAGATCGACGGAAAGGAGAACCTGACCGACCCCTTCACTAAAGCCCTGGCGATAAAGGAGTTCGATAACCACAAGTCAAAGATGGATATTAGATACTGTGCCGAGTGGCTTTAGGACAAGTGGGAGTTGTTGGGAAATGTGTCCCAAAAAGTCAATCGTCAAGCTGTTGACGGTTGAGCAACCAAGTATTGTAATTGATTTGTTAATAAATAAAATATATTTGATATTTTCATCATAAGCTTTCATCTTCTAATGAATTCCATTGTTATGATGAAGTCCTTAGGACTATTTAGATTCGATAAAGAGAGGATTTATCGATTAGTCTTTAAAACTGTTCACGACCAAATGATAGGCTGTTAATAAGGACGACAGCTTCTATCGAGCATAGGTCGCTGTAGGCCATATGGGTTGATTGTCCTTTTAACCAAAGAGTGTGAAAATATTGGTATGGCATACAGGTGAGATGTACTGGTACATCATCATTGAACGTGACCAAGTCCAAAGTATTCTGCTGTCGAGAATGTCTTTGATGGGATATAGGTATAAGTGTCCCTTAGACTTGAGATCGCCTCAGTGACTTGCAAGCAACTCACTGTGCTTTGGTACTGGACTAACTGAATTTCTAATTTAGGGATGGAAGGCTTTTGGGCATAGTCAAGTACTTGCGAAGTCAGAGTGTGATCGAGATGGGATTGACCACTCCAAGAGTTGGAGAAGAATGAGTCACTGTATTTCAATTTAGCAAAATCTTGATCAGGGTAATCCATCAGATGGATTTGATATTTTGAAATACAATGTGGACAACCTGATCAGAGTTGATAGTTGAACTCTGGGGTGTCCTATGATCATTTTGGTCAAAGGGATGAATTATATGAAAACTATATTCGCAAGGGTTCTAAGGATGTTGTTCTACACATTCGACCTATCCGGTTGTCGGGTACCATTGCTAGATGGTCACTTCAATTGGTACAAAAATTTATTCCTATACTACCGACTTAGGTTCGGACCTATGAGTTCACACACATTAGAGTTCATGATCCGATCGGATGGTTGATTAACGATTAAGAATCATTCTAGGGTTAAATGATCAATACGATTGACATTTAACCCAGTGCAAGTGTTGCAGGAGGATCGATTAGCAATTCGATTGCTAATTGACTTAATTTAATTAAGCCAATGGGCTGAGATTAAGTCTAATTAAATATGATTTAATTAGATTTGGTTTGGACTTGATTGGATCAAGTCCAATTGGTTTATTGGATAAGCCAAGTGCAATGAAAAACTAGTCCTAGTTCAACTAGGACTTGGGTCAATCTAATTTCTAATTTGATTAGAAAATTAAATCAGATTTAAATTTAATTTAATATGATTAAATTAGATTCTTAATTGGGTTAAGACCTATTTTAATTAGGTTGATCTAATTTTGGTTTGATTTGGTTTGGGAAACCAAATTAAAACAAGTCATAAGATAGAATCTTAGTAAGACTAGGATTCCACCTTGCACCACATAAGCCTTCCCCAAGCCCTCTCTCTCATTCAATGCCAATCTCTTCTTATTTTGTGCGAAAAAAGCCCTCTCCCAAGTCTCTCCCACGTTCACAAAAGGTCTCCTCTCTTCTTTCTTACATGGAAGGTGGTTTGGATCAAATAAAAAAGGAATAAGTTTGGATTTCGAATTCTATGAGATAGAGTTTTAGAAATCCAAAACTCTTTCAATTTTGCACCGAATCTATCCAAATTTTTTTTGGAACTTTTGTGGCTTTTAGGGTATACATTATGTACCCTTTGCTAGTGATCTATGCATGAAAATAAGGAGGAGGTGCTCAAGAGTTGGGCACCCCTTAACTTGCCATGTTTGGATAAGCCTTGACTAGGTATTTGACCTAGACAAGGACTCTGTCATATCTCTCTATATAAAATGAGTTTCTTTATGAAATTTTCTAAAAAGATAGATATTTGAGAGACCTTTGGACCATCCAAAAATTAGAGAGAAAGACCTTTGGGTCGTGGAGATATAAAAGACACAAGTTAGGGTGTCTAGAGAGAAAAATGAGAAGAAGAAGAGGATCTTCTTCTAGGTTTGTTTGTTTTCATATCTTTCCTCCCTCCATCTTGAGTTTCCTGAAAGCATATCAGATCTGAAACTCCTCCTTCTACTTTCCATATTTTGAAGAGTCCAAATCAAGAAGAAGAAGGCACCTGATCAACCATCAAAGAAGGATCAGCACAGTACTAGCATACTGTGCTGATTTTCTGAAGCAGGACTTCTGATTGAGATTCGTGGGCTCGTGTGGATGACTCCTAGAGGCCGGACGCGTGTGCAGCTTGCAACATCATCCTCAAGCTTGGATCAGCGAGGTTAGAATGTCTAACTTGCAAGGTAATAGATCTGATCTATTGTTTAATACGTACATTAGATGTAGTATAGAAATATGTTGATATGTTCAACATGTAGTTCATACTATATTTATATATTTTAATTTTTAATTTAATGCTATGTAATAATCATGTAATAGGATCTTAGATCTAGAGATTCTCTGATTTTAAAAAATAAATTTTTATTTATTTTAGTCTTCCGCTGTATGATCTTGAAAAAGTTTCAAGATCTAACCCTGAAACTCTAGATCTGGTTCCTACAAGATGTACCCTTACATCTCACCTATATGCCATATCAGTGTCTCCACACTCCTTGGTTAGGAGGACAACCAACCCATATGGCACACAACGACCTATGCTTGATAAATGTTGTTGTTCTTGGTAACAACGTATCGTTTGATCGCGAACAGGTTTAAGGACTAAACGATAAATCCTCCTTTGTCGAGTCTAAATAGTCCTAAGGACTTTACCACAACACAGGAGTTCATTAGAAGATGAAATAAATTGTGATAAAAAATATCAAAATAATTTTTATTAATTTATAATTCATATACTAATACAAGAAAGAGCACAACCATCAACAGGCTGACGATTGGCTTTGGGACACTATTCCCAATAGGAGGAGATCTGTTTCAGATCTGATTTGATTTTGGGGTTGTGAGGTGTGGTATAGTAGAAGGATTTAGGGTTGGCTAGTTGCTTGAAGGATATGATGGCTTCAAGCGGGTTTAAACCAGAGTTTAAGAAGTTCGATGGTAAAGAAAACTTTACCTTATGGTAGTAGTGGGTGATGGATTTGTTGGTGTAGCAGTGGATCTATAAGATCTTGGTACGAGAAAGATCGAAAAAGATCTTTACTAGGATTGGGAGGAGCTGGAGGAGATTGTCTTCAACACGATCAGAATGTACTTGATGGATCAGGTGTTATCGAAGGTCAGCATGAAGATCCCGATGAGAGGTCTTTGGGAGAAGCTAGAAAAGATGTACATGGAGAAAAATATGACCAATAAACTCTGGCTGAAGAAGTAGTTATATAGCTTTGGATGTCTAAAGGAGGCAATCTGGTTGGTCACATCTAGAGATTCAATCAGGTGTGTTCTAATTTATTGAATATAGATGTGACGATCAAGGAAGAAGATCAGATGTTGTTGCTGCTGTGCTCACTCCCATCGATGTACGACAGTCTGATCACAACCTTGGTATACAGCAAGGAGTCCTTGGAGTATGAGTTGGTTGTGGGTGCCTTGAGGTCAACAATGTAGTGGGAAAAGATCTGCAAGGGAGACTCTATGTTGGAGGCATTCACTGTTCATGAGAGGTGAGGGAGGCTTGGGAAGAGAGGTAAATCCAAGGGTAGATCAGAGAAAATTTTGAAGAAAGATTGTCCATTGTAGAAGAAAGGAGGAGAAAAGAGGGACTCAATCAGGACAGTCGCTGAAAGCGAAGGGATGGATGATCTCTTGACAGTTTCAAAGGAGCTCGCAGGATGCAGAGGGTCTGAGATAGCTTCAGAGAGATCTGTGGAGTACGAAGGGTCTAAAGAAGCAGCGACGGAGGTTGAGGTACAGCTGGGACACAGGCAACTACAGGATGTGATGGAGACACAATTAGAGACAAATGGTTGTGGAGTCGCGGCACGGATGCAATCGAAAGATCGGGGACATAGGCGACTGCATGGAGTGGCATAGAGGCAGCTGGGAGATGGGCAGCTATGGACCACAAGGAAGGCTCAGAGGTAGCTGGGAGATAGATAGCTATAGACTAGAGGCATGGCACTAAGGCAGCTGGAGGACAGACAGATACGGACCGCAGGATGGATGCAGCCAGGATACAGACGATGGCATGGGGCTGCAGCACAGGCACGATCGAAGAGAGGCAGCTGTGGAGCTGCAACACAGGCACGACTATGGAGATAGGTGGTCGTGGACCATGGCACAGGCATAGCTGGAGAGACAGACAATTGCGGAGCTGTGATAGGAGGCATAGCTGGATACAGACAGCTGTCGGATAGAGGCACATCTAGACTATAGGCAGTTATGGGAGTCTGGGATCCAGGTAGAGGCTGTAGAGTAATGGGACCAAGGAGGATATTTTGAAGGATGCAGGCTTTGAGTTCCTTGGTGGAGGAGGTACATAAGGTGCAAGACTGATGCATAGGGTATGGTGCGCAGGGGTTCACTTTGATGGTAGTGGATGCAGACGCATCAGATGTGTGAGCACAGAGTACTAGAGGATAACAAGACACTGAAGGGTGCCAATAGACAAGGAAGACAAAAAGATTATGTAGGTGGATTGTGCGTGGTTTGCCAAGGCTTGGGGCACCAAGGTGGAGATTGTTGTGAATGAGTGGTGCTCCCATGCCTTGGAAGGCCATGAGAGGAGTCACGGTGATGATTTCAGGAGGCTAGGACTGGGTGTGAATCCTAGGGTAAGGATGGAAGAAGTCCTAGGAAGAAGATCTATTTCAGTAGCAGAAGAGCCAAATCGGATCTAAGTGGAGTCGACTCGAGACCTGAGATAGTCGGCTCAGATATGAAATAGAGAGCTGGCACATGCTATGGCACACAGTCGAGCTCACTCGAGGTCTGACCGAGCCGACTTGAATTGAAAACATAACAGTGCATGGATTCTGATTTTGATCTTAGGGGTCATAAGGCCTTGTTTAGGAGGTCATAAGGGGGCTAACTCAAGGACTTAGATTGGGATTGAGTCTAAGGAGTGAGATCATGTGAGACATGGATGAGATATAGTTTGGTGAGTTCTTTCATGTATTGAGTTTAGCCAATAGGAGTTTTTTGATCGGACTTAATGTCTGTGTATAAATATACATAGGTTATATTATGATTTAACGATATAAGATGATTGAGTGAATAAAGATCTTTTCTCTCTAATTTTCTCTCCCTTTCTTATTCCAATGTCAAACCCTAGCATCCTTCTCTCTTCTTTATCGATGCTGGAGTAACATCCAGGTTCCATATGATGTGTTTACGATCAGGTATGGAGGAGGTCGTACTGGAGTTTACGTGACACTGTGGCTCTACATCATGAGTCTCTTGCTTTTGCCATGCCGAATGCACAGCTTTCGTGCGCCTGTTGTCGTTCATGTCCAGCCCATGGGCTGTTGGGTTTTGAAGGCATAGTGGAAAGGTTAGATGTTTAAAATTTTCATTTGAAACACCTGATGCACTGGAAAGGCATAGTGGAAAGGTTAGATGTTTAAAATTTTTATTTGAAACACCTGATGCACTGAAAACCTAAATGTCTAAAAACCCTTGACTATAATAATAAAAGTATAATAGAATTAAACTTGGATAAGAAGAATTGAACCAAAGACAGCGCTCCTCCTTCACCTTGCTTTAGGAGTTCTAGCCCCTAGAACTCAACTAGCCTCATACCAGTCAGATTTCTTCAAGAATCTGACTTCACCCTCTCAGAACCTTCTTTGAACTTCTAATTCCCCTTCTTTAAGATCCTCACAACCCTTGTTTGGATCAGATAAAGCTTTGTCTTAAATCTCAAAATCTTGTCCAAAAATTAAGATAGGTTGTAAGAAAGAAGGGAGAGCAACCAGAGAGAAATTGGAAACTTTTCTGAATACATCAGACACCCAATGCCTAGACCCTTTTATATGCACCAGAGAGGCACCAAAAGGAAAGGACACACCTCATCCAAGAGGCCTATCTAATCTAATTATCAAAGATAAGAGTTCCTTCAAGCAGAAGGACTCTTATCAATGATACGTCGATCTGCACCTTCACCTGTGCGCACGACCAGAGAAGGAATGTTTTCGTGTCCCTTCTCAAATCAAAAAAATCTACAAAAATCCACATGGATAGGGAACTAATTTTTAATTCCAAAAAAATTAATAAGATAATAAAAATCTCATAGAAGGATGTTATCCTCACACCTCTTCATGCGAGTTCTGATCACTGCGCGCGCATGCACGTGAGGAGGTTTCTAGCATCCGTTTGGCCCTCTGATAAATCTAGAAAAATTAAAAATAAATCACCAAAAATAGCTGATCAAATGTGAAACATTATCAAAAATAATTATTCCAATTTGAATGAGTTTGATCAGGAGGACTCTCTAAAATGAGAGGAAATGCGACACTTCAACATGCGCATGCGAGAGACCTTCACTTTTCCAAATTTTTCTCCACCCCAAATAATCTAGAAAAAATCTATCTCATACTTTAAGATATGCATCAGAGGATGGAGGGTGATATGGGCTACCACACGTATCTTAATCCCATGCCAGAAGGACTCCACCTTCTGCTCATGCCAACATGCACATGCAAAACCTGTTTTGCGCCAAGAGTCCTTCACAACTTGGACTTTTCAAATATGGTGGCACCCCATTTTTAGGGCTACTTCTAGGTGGCACAACCTGACTCAAATGCCCACCAAATTGGACTTGCTAATTAGCAAGGAATGAGACCAAATTGATCTCCGAAGGAGCAAGGGTTTCCACACGTGCTAGCATGCTTACCGAAATTCTGATTCAATCCAAAATTCTAATCAAATTTATCAAAAGGATCTTTGGCTAATTTTTATATGTGTGTAACCCATTAGATTTTATATCTAGTCAGTAATAGGTCTGGATGCAAGTTGGTCAAATTTGATTAGATTTCAATCTAACCGATTTAGGTCTAATCGAGCTAACCTAAATTCAATAATTAGAATCCTTTCTAATTGACGATCGAATTAAACTCTTTAATTTAATCAAATCTACAAGTCAAGATTGACGTCTAGCAATGTATCAAACTACTCAAAAGATATAAAATTTGATAGAAATATCAAATATACCATTCAGTGATAAGTTATTGTGTAATTCAATCCTTCGATCATCCCTACACCCTGAATATGTTCATGAGTATGAAATCATATCAAACTCAAACACATATTCATATCGATTCTCAATTAACCAATGATGACTCCGATGATGAAGCATTAGAAATTTTTTCTAATCTCCTTCCTACTTTTTAGCGAAAAAAACTTTTTTTGAGTCATCTAGGAATGAGAATACATAGGATGCGATCTCCTCTTACTAGGAGTGATTGATTCTATATTGACCTACTCACAACCTTCATACACACTTCACAATATCCAGAACACCCCGTACATGTCTTAATGCCATGCCTGGGTATGAACCAAAATATGAGTTCATGTGCATAAGATTCTATGATGATCTCAGGTCTAAGGATCACTTGCACAACTTTCACTTAAAGAACTATCTTTAACGTACAAGTAAGGCTTCCATAAGATGTTCTTTTTCATTGGATCAATTCAATGAACTTATTTCCAAATTAGCACCCATATTTTTGTATTAGTGTCCCATACACAAGTGGCTAGTGAGATCTACCACCCTCTCTATCGAGCATACATAAGGTGTGCTAGTTTATTTGAAATATTGATCTCCGACTCAATCTTTCTACGACCAAGAATATTTAAGATTAAGATTTTAGGATTTTAGGTCTCACTAGTATGATCCATTCATGTCTCCTAAAATTATTATCCTAATCTTTGGATTTTTCATCATAATCTTAGACATAATAAGATGCAGCTAAAATGATGAATCAATGCCTCAAATAATAAATTTCATTATATGAGTTGAAAAATTACAAAAAAAAGTTTCATCGCAACACACTTGCGATTGGCTTATAGGGCACTCTTCTTTCAATCTTCTACTTATACTAAAGCCAATCACCTTTGTATCTCATACAATTAAGATGACGATCAAATAGCTACTATGGTATGGCCTTAGTGAATGTGTCTATTATATTATTTTTTGTGTCAACTCATTCTAGGACAACATCTTATCCCTCTAATTTTTTGAATGAGGTAGAAGCATCTGAGGATGTGTTTGGATTTATGATGAGACAGATTCTTAGCTTGAATAATGATTTTTGTGTTATCACAATAGAGTGACACTGATCTTTTAATCTCAGAAATGATTCCTAATTTCATGATGAATTTCTTCATCCAGATAGCTTCCTTAATAGCTTCACTAGCAGCGATGTACTCTGCCTCAGTGATTGAGTCAGCTACTATCTACTACTTGAAACTCTTCTAATTCACTGCCCCATCATTTAGGGTAAATACGTATCTTGATATTGACTTGCTATTATCCGGATCAGATTGAAAACTAGAATCTGTATATCCCTCTAGTTTCAACTCTAATCTTCCTTTATATATGAGAAAAAATATCTTTAGTCATTCTTAGGTACTTCAGAATATTTTTCATAGCTTTCTAATGATCCTCTTCTTGATCAGCCTAAAATCTACTAGCTGCACCTAAACATAAGCTGCATCAGGTCTGATACATAGCATGGCATACATAATTGATCCCACAGTCGAAGCATAAGAGATTTTATTCATCCTCTTCCTCTCCTTTGGTGTCTTAGGACATATTTTTTTAGAGAGACGTATCCATGACTTGCAGGTAGGTAACCTCTCTTACTTTCCTCCATATTAAATCTTTTTAATATGAGATCTATGTATCGTGATTGGGATAAGCCTAATATTATTTTAGATCTATCTCTATAGATCTTTATACCCAGTATATAAGATGTTTTATCCATATCTTTCATAAAAAATTATTCGATAGTTAAGTCTTGACCAATTTCATCATTGGGATATCATTCTTAATGAGTAGTATGTCATCGACATACATAACCAAGAAGACAACAGCACTCCTACTTATCTTTTTATACACACATGGTTCATCCTAATTTTTGATAAAGCCAAACTCTTTGACTGTCATATAAAATTGGATATTCCAGCTCCTCGAAGCCTGCTTCAATCTATAGATAGATTTTTTGAGCATGTATACTTGATTTGCCCTCCCACTTGAGATAAATCTCTCTGACTGAGTCATATAGACATCTTCTTCTAGATTACTATTGAAGAAAGCGGTCTTGACATCCATCTGTCAGATCTCATAATCGTAGTATGCCGCTATAGCAAGCAAAATTCAGATGGACTTGAGCATAGCCACTGGTGAGAAGATTTCATCATAGTTAATTTTTCGTCTTTGTTTGAAATCCTTCACCACCAACCTAGCTTTGTAGGTTTTTATTTGGCCATCTACTCTGATCTTCTTCTTGAAGACCCACTTGCATCCTATTGGGGTCACACCCTCAGGTGCATCAACCAAGGTCCATACTTGGTTGGTGTACATTGAGTCAATCTCAGATTTCATGGCTTACAGCCATCTGTCTGAGTCTCTACCCATGATAGCTTCCGAATAGGTCTATGGATCATCATCTTGAATGATATTGATCAAATTGTTATTCTCAATGACAATCATATCTCAGAGGTGTTTGATGCACTCTATCTGACCTTCAGAGAGGAGGTGTGTATTGTGGATGTACCTCATCTTTGGGTACTTCTGATTGAGGATCTTCTTGTGGTTCAATCATAGATATTTCTGGATCAATTTGTAGATTCTAAACTTTCATAATTCAATATTCCTCCTACTACCTCCTTCTTAGATGAACTAATTTTTTAAGAAAATGGCATACCTACTAACAAATACCTTTTATTCAGTAGAGTGGTAGAAGTAGTATTCATTAGTTTTCTTAGAATACCCTACAAATCTACACTTATCTGATCTAGTACTAAGCTTATGTCCAAAAATATTTTTGACATAAATAGAACAGTCTCAAATCTTAAGATGTTTAAGATTAGGCTTTCTTCCCTTCCATATCTCATAAGGTGTGTTTGCAACAGACTTTGAAGGCACCTTGTTTAAAATATATGCGGCAGTATCTAGGGCATATCCTCAAAAAGATATTGAAAGATCTGTGAAGTACATCATGGACTGCACCATATCTATCAAAGTGTGATTCCTCCTTTCTACTACACCATTTAATTGGGGTGTATAATGAGGGGTCCATTCAGAGAGAATACCTTTAGTTTTAAGATGATCAAAAAATTTACTAGATAAATATTCTTCTCCTCGATCAGATCGAAGAATGTTGATACTTTTTTTAGTTTATTTCTTGACCATACTTTGATACTCTTTGAACTTATCAAAGGCTTCAAATTTATGTTTCATAAGATACATATATCCAAACCTTGATAGATCATCTGCAAAGGTGATAAAATAAAAATATCCTCTTCTGGCTTGAGTTGTCATCAGTCCACATACATCTGTATGTACTAGGACTAATAACTCATTCATCCACTCTTCATGTCCAGAAAATAGAGTCTTGGTCATTTTACCCATAAGACAAGTTCCCAATGATTCATATCATATGGGTCAAAGAATTCTTCTTTGTATAACTTGTTTATCCCTCACTCACTAATATGATTAAGACAGCAATGCCAGAGATATATGATATTCACATCTTCTCTCTTTCTTTTCATATTTCTTTCAATATGAAAAATATTTTCATTGAGCGCAAGAATTAAAAGATTATTATCAATGTAACCACTGTCATAAAATTTATTAAAAAAAAAATGGAGCATCTATTTTCTATTAGCCTTATTTTATAATCTTATTTTAATAATAAAGATAAAAAATAATATTTTTAATGAAATTTGGCATGTAATAATAGTCTTTCAATTCTAAAATTTTATCCGAAGGCAAATCAAGCATATAGGTTCCCACAGTCTCTGTGCTAATAGACTATCCACTTACATCATAAAGCTCAGGGTCACCTCTTTTCAGACCTTTGATATTCTATAGTCACTGTAACAATTACAAATATGCGATCCACAGGCGATATTCAAAACCTAAGTATCAGAGTTTGAGTCACTCAATAAAAAATAGGTCTGTATCATATACATATCTTTTTGTACTATACTTGCACTCTGCTTTAATCTTGCAAGATAATTCTTGCAATTATTCTCTTAGTATCTAAATTTATCATAAAATGAAAATATAATATCCATGTAGACATCTTTTATCTTCTTATTATTACTGACCGATCTAAGGTTAGAAATACCCAGAACATCAGAGTTCTTCTCCGATATGAACCTAATTTGCAAGTTCCTCAACCAGTCCATAGAGTTTAGATTGGTCAACATATTTCATGCAGTAAAAATAAGGAAGCCATAATGCAGAACAATAATATAAGCAGACCACTCATGTTTGATATGCATAACTAGATAAGATTTTTTAACTAGTTATGTCTTTCACTATTTTATCGGATACCATAGCCCTCTCCTATGGTAAATGAGAAATCTTAATCTGATTTCTTAATCGGATTAAGATCCTAATCCCTCAATGAAGCCTTGTGGATATCACAACAAACCTCAATGAGTCCAAAAGTAGAAAAACCTATCCAATTGTATCTTATGCAATTCTCAACATAAATTTTGCCTCTAAAAATACTCATAGTCTTGTGGATATCATAACAAACTATAGTATTTTGTAGTTAAGTTAGATCCTTCATTTTCATACAGCTATATCTGAAAAATACTATCCTTGTAGATATCACAACAAAGTATATATCTAAAATATACCGTAAAGTATCTAATATGCACAAGACAAACCCACATCAATCTCCATAACAAGCTTTATGGATATCACAACAAGCCTACTATGATTTTTGACAGGATATTGACTAGACATGAAGGAAGGCATATGTAGTATTCAAAATATTAAGCTATTTTTATTCAAGATTCAAACTAATTTAATTGATCAGAAAAGTGTTAAGATTGGTGGGGGTCCCCCCGTTGCTTTTCTTAGACACTAATAAAATTGATCAGGCAAGTAAATGGAACCAATTAAATAACCATCATACTTAAAACACTCTTTAGATACAAAATGATTAATCAATTCAAGAAATAGGTCAGCTACTGATTCACAACACTATGACTTAATATAATTTTTATGAGAGCTTTAATGGTCTCATGCACATCCTAATACAATTAATCATAATGATGCACTATTATAGTTGTATCTTAACAATCATAACAACTAATTATGGCATCTAATCATATCCCTAAGATATAAAAATATAATCACACAATATGATTATAACATAACATCTTAGCATATCATATGCATGAATATAAAATACTCCTTTCATGGTTCTTCTTCTTAGGATATCACAGTGGTACCCCTACACACCATAAGAGTACCCCATGGAATGAGAAGAGAGGATTTTTGAATCCTACTTGCTCTTATGATCAGATGGCCTGGTGATGAATCCCAATTAGAGTACTAAGATACTAAGAAAGATTCTATACATACATCATGCATTCAACTAAAACATATCTCTAAGACATGCTAGGTTTTGGATGTTCAATTGGGTTCAACCCTTGACCCAACTTGAACCAAACCAAAAATCCAAGCTTGATCACAATCAAGATAATATTTTAGTCTTTGATTATGTAAATCAAGATATGCTCTGATACCACTGTTGGGCGGAGGCACAGCTGAAGGGTTAGGTATTTAAAATTTTTATTTGAAACACCTGATGCACTGAAAACCCAAATACCCAGAAATCCTTGACTATAATAATCAAAGTACAATAGAATTAAACTTGGATAAGAAGAATACCTATAGTGCTAATCTAAATTTTTATAAGATATCCAAGTGTCCACCCTCCAATAGAGATCCACACAAAAATTGAATCAAGGACAATGCTCCTCCTTCACCTTGCTTCAGGAGTTCTAGCCCCTAAAACTCGACAAGCCTCGTACCGATCAGGTTTCTTCAAGAATCTGACTCCACCCTCTTAAAATCCCTTTTGGACTTCTGATTCTCCTTCTTTAAGATCTTCACAACTCTTGTTTAAATTAGATAAGGCTTTGTCTTAAATCCCAAAGTTTTATCTTAAAACTAAGATAGGTTGTAAGAAAGAAGGGAGAGCAATCAGAGAGAAATTGAAAATTTTTCTGAATACATCGGACACCCAGCACCTAAACCCTTTTATAGCCACCAGAGAGGCACCAAAAGGGAAGGACATGCCTCATCCAAGAGGCCTATCTGATCTGATTATTAGAGATAAAAGTTCCTTCAAGCAGAAGGACTCTTATCAATGATATGTTGATTTGCACCTTCTCCTGCGCGTGCGACCAGAGAAGGGATATTTTCGTGTCCCTTCTCAAATCAAAAAAATCCACAAAAATTCATGTGGATAGGAGACTCATTTTTAATTCTAGAAAACTTAATAAGGTGATAAAAATCTCATGGAAGGATGTTATCCTCATACCTCTTCATGCGAGTTTTGATCACCGTGCACGCGCATGCGAGGAAGTTTCTAGCATCCATTTGGCCCTCTGATAAATCTAAAAAAATTTTAGATAAATCACCAAAAATATCTGATCAAATGTTCAACATTATCAAAAAAAAATCATTCCAATTTGAATGAGTTTGATTAGGAGGACTCTTTGAAATGAGAGGAAACATGATGCTTCAATGTGCACATGCGAGAGACCTTCACTTTCCCAATTTTTTCTCTACCCCAAATAATCCAAAAGGAATCCATCTCATACTCTGAGATGTGCATCAAAGGATAGAGGGTGATATGAGCTACCACATGCATCTTAATCCCATGCTAGAAGGACTCCTCCTTCTACTCACATCAACACGCGCATGCAAAACCTATTTTGTGCCAAGAGTCCTTCACAATTTGGACTCTTCAAATATAGTGTTAATTTGAGATGTGGCACCTTATTTTGGGCTTCTTCTAGGTGGCACAACCTAACCCAAATATCTACCAAATTGAGCTAGCTAATTAGCAAGGGATGAGACCAAATTGATCTCCAAAGGAGCAAGGATTTCCATACGTGCTAGCATGCTTACCGGAACCCTGATTGAATCCAAAATTTTAATCAATTTTATCAAAAGAATCTTTGGCTAATTTTTATATATGTGTGACCCATTGAGTTTCACATCTAGCCAGCAGTAGGTTTGGATGCAAGTTGACCAAATTTGATTAGATTTCAATCTAACCGATTTAGGTCCAATCGAGCTAACCCGAGTTCAACAATTAGAATTCTTTCTAATTGACAATTGAATTAAACTCTCTAATTTGATCAAATCTACAAGTCAAGATTGATGTCTAGCAATGTATTATGACTATCCAAAAGATATAAAATTTGATAAAAATATCAAATATATCCTTCAGTGGTAAGTTACCGTGCAATTTAATCCTTTGATTATCCCTGCACCCTGAATATGTTCATGAGTATGGAACCATGTCAAACTCAAACACATTCATATCGATTCTCAATTAACCAATGATAACTTTGCTGATGAAGCATTAGAAATTCTTTCTAATCTTCTTCCAGCTTTTGGCCAAAAATTTTTTTTCGAGTCATCTAGGAATGAGAATACACAGGATGTGATCTCCTCTTACTAGGAGTGATCAATTCTATGTTGATCTACTCATAAGCATCATACATACTCTACCATATCCAAAACACCCTGTACATGTCTTAATGCCATGCCTGGGTATGAATCAAAATATGAGTTCATGTGCACAAGATTTCATGATGATCTTAAGTCTAAGGATCACTTGCACAACTCTTACTTTGAGAATCATTTTTGACATGCAAGTAAGGCTTCAATAAGATATTCTTTTTCATCGAGTCAATTTAGTGGACTCATTTTCAAATGAGCATCCTGAAGGGGAGAAAATAGTTTTCCTCCAGAATGCCCAGGTTGTATCTAATTTTTTTATTATTTTTTACTTGTTTAAGGATCAAATTCTTATCTAAATTATAGTAGAACTAGGGATCAAATCTCAAATTATCTGATATAAACCTTCGCGGAGGCTTGGATATGTAGACCCTCTACTTCGCATGCATGTCAGACACTGCAGGAAAGCAGGATGAACTACAATCCAATTGGCTTCGTAACTCAATCAATCGAGAGATGAGATGTGATGATGTGACACCTCACACCAGCAGATAGGATACGCAAGAAGGATCCACACCCATGGAGAGAAGGCGGCAACAAAGGGAGAGATATAGAAGATGAAGGACCTCTCTCTTCACACATTCCTCTCTCTCTCTTTTTCTCTTCTCTCAATTTGATTTATTTGCTATTCTATTCTCTTCTTTTATCCATAGGTAGAGACCCTCTCTATTTATAGATGATTTTTAAGACCCAATGAGAGGAGGACTCTTTATTCAAATTTGATTTGAATTGGTCCAATACTCATGAAAGGACTCCTACATGAGATATAATTGTCATCACTTATGACATCTACTTTGCACCCACTCCCACACCCACTTGAGATGTCCCAAATAAGCATCAAACTAATTTTTGATCATGCTTCATGAGTGGGTATTCTCAATGCAAGTAGGAATACTCATATCTCATCCAAAACAGGTTCAATTCAAGTCTAATTCAAAGTCGGTTCGAAATAATTTTGAAAGGCTGTCAATCTTAAATTCTTTAGGATTTTTGTACCAAGTCTAACTTACATTTTAGATCTATTTAAGTCTAATTAATTTAAATCTAATCAAAAATTAATTAGTAATTAAATCCAATCTTTCATATATTCCATAGATCATAGATAGAAATTGTTCATCTCCAGGATTGAACCTGAACCTCATGTGTAGTGCTAACTAGACATAGTCAACTCTTCAATCCCATTTGACTTATAACTTAATTTTTAATCAAGTTAGCTTATATATTCAATCAAGCCAAGTTCTTCCAAATTGGACATATAAACATAGGTCAATTCCTTCATACTTTGTCTGACTTATGTGTGTGACTCCATAGGTTAAAACACTAAGCCGGTAGCATAGGAATCAAGTTCTACACTAATCGAGATACCATCTAGCAATAGTTTCTGACATTCAGATAGGTTGAATTATCGCAAAAGAATATTTCAGAACCCATACTTATGGTTACTGCATAATTCATCCTTTTAACCCTGGATGCTCTAGGATGGTCTCAGGTTAACTGTCAATCGAGATTGCTTCATCCACATTGTATTTCAACCTGTCAAATCTATCTCATGGATTACTCTGGCCAAGGCTTTACTAAATTGAAATACAGTGATACATCATCTTCAATAATTTGGAGGGGTCAATCCTATGTTGATCCACACATAGACTTCATAAGTACTTGATTGTATCCAGTAGCCTTCTGTCACTGCATTAAAAATTTTGGTAGGTCGGCACCAAAGCATAGTGAGTTTCTTGCAAGTTGCTATAGTGATCTCAGGTCTGAAGAATATTTATACCCATATATTTCGTGAGCAGTTCTTGACAGCAGAATGCTCAGCAGGTGAGATACTTGTTCAGTGATGATGTACCCTTATATCTCACCTGTATGCCATACCAGTGTCACCACACTCCTTGGTTAAGAGGACAACCAACCCGTATGGCACACAACGACCTTCACTCGATTAATGTCATCGTCCTATAATGACGTATTATTTGGTCATGAACTTGTTTAAGAACTATACAATAAATCCTCTCTTTATCGTACACTAGCATAGTTCTAGAGACTTCATCACAGTACAAGAGTTCAAGAAAAATATCACTTTATGATGAAAAATATCAGAATAACTATTATTCAATAATCAATAATTCATATACAAGGATGAACTCAATCGTCACATGATTGGTTTTAGAACATAATTTCCAATAACTCCCACTTAGATTAAAACCAATCGGGACAGTATCTTTTACCCATCTTCCATTTGAAGTCATCAAAATCTTTGATCTCGAGAGCTTTGGTGAAGGGGTTGGCTAGGTTCTCCTTTCCATCGATCTTCTGAAGCTCGATGTCATCTCGGATCATGATCTCCGCACTAGGTGATAGCGATGCAGAATATGTTTAGTGTGATGGTGCGACTTAGGTTCTTTCACCTGAGCTATGGCACTGGAACTATCACAATACAGCAGGACAGGACCATCAATGAAAGGTATAACTCTCAGCTTGATAATAAACTTTCACAACCACACCACCTCTTTTGCAGCATCCGATGCAGCAATGTATTCCACTTCACATATAGAATCGATCACAGTATGTTGCTTGAAATTTTTTCAAAAAATAGTTCCTCCATTCAAAGTAAATACGTAGCCCGACACGCTTCTACTGTCATCATAATTTAATTAAAAATTAAAATTAGTATATCCCACATGTTTCAGATCAGAGTCTCCATAGATAAGCCATTGGTCTTTAGTATTTCTCAAATACTTAAGAATTACTTTTGCAATCTTTCAATGCTTCTCATCCAGATCTGACTGGTACCTACTCACTACCCCTAGTGAATAGGCCACATCCGGCCTCGTACATGTCATAGATCCCACTGTCGAAGTATATGATATTTTACTCATGCACTCTCTCTCCTCAGGAGTTGTCGGACAATCCTTCTTGGAAAGAGTAATTCCATGGCCTATCAGAAGATAGCCTTTCTTGAAATTATCCATGTTGAACCGCTTCAACAAGGTGTCAATGTACGTGGATTGGGACAATCCAAGCAACCTTCTAGATCAATCCCTATAGATCTTCATCCCTAAGATGTAGGATGCTTCTCCCAAGTTCTTCATGGAGAACTATGATGATAACCATAGCTTCACACTCTGCAAAATCAGAATGTCATTTCCTAGTAACAGTATGTCATCCACATAAAGCACAAAAAAAATGACCACATAATTGGAAGCCTATTTGTAGACACAAGGCTCTTCTCTATTCCCAACGAAGCCATATATTTTGATTACTTTATTAAAATACATGTTCCAACTCCTCGATACCTGCTTAAGTCCATAAATTGACCTTTTTAGCTTGCACACTTTTGACTCATCTATGGATGTGAACCCTTTAGGTTGTATCATATACACCTCTTCTTCCAGCTCTCTATTAAGAAAAGCGGTTTTGACATCCATGTACTAGATCTTATAATCTAAGTGTGCAGCGACAGCAAGCATAATCCAGATGGACTTGAGCATTACCACAGGAGAGAACATCTCATCATAGTCAATACCATAACACTGATGGTAACCCTTAGTGACTAGACGGGCCTTATAGGTCTCTATCTTTTTGTCTGCTCCCCTTTTTCTCTTGAAAATCTATTTACACCCTATGGGTTTTATCCCTTCGGATGGATCAACTAGTGTCCAGACACTATTGATCTCTATGGACTCTATCTCAGACTTCATGGCCTCAAGCCATTTTTGGGAGTCGGACCTTTGCATGGCCTCCATATAGGTGATCAGATCCTCATCATTCTCATCAAGTTCAATAGGATCACCGTCTTGGATCAAAAAATTATAGTATCTGTTTGGCTTATGTAGTACTCTACCTGATCTCCTTAATGGTGTTGGAAAATATATCCCAAAAGCCAATCATCAACCTGTTCATGATTGAGCAACCTTGTATTGTAATTGATTTATTAATAAATAAAATATATTTTTGATATTTTCATCATAAGTTTTCATCTTCTAATGAACTCCATTGTTGTGATGAAGTCCTTAGGACTATTTAGGTTCGATAAAGAGAGGATTTATGGATTAGTCCTTAAAACTATTCACGACCAAATGATGGACTGTTAATAAGGACGGCAGCTTCTATCGAGCATAGGTCGCTGTAGGCCATATGGGTTGGTTATCCTCTTAACCAAGGAGTGTAGAGACACTGGTATGGCATACAGGCGAGATGTAAAGATACATCATTATTGAACGTGACCAACTTCAGAGCATTCTGCTATCGAGAATGTCTCTGATGGGATATAGGTATAAGTGTCCCTTAGACCTGAGATCACCTCAGTGACTTGCAAGCAACTCACTATGCTTTGATACTGGACTAACTGAATTTTTAATTCAATGATGGAAGGCTTCTGGATACAGTCAAGTACTTGCAAAGTCAGAGTGTGATCAAGATGGGATTGACCACTCCAAGAGTTGGAGAAGAATGAGTCGCTGCATTTCAATTTAGCAAAATCTTGGTCAGGATAATACATCAGATGGATTTGATATTTTAAAATACAAAGTGGATAACCTGATCAGAGTTGACAGTTGAACTCTGAGGTATCCTATGAGCATTTTGGTCAAGGAGATAAATTATATGGAAACTATATCTGCATGGGTTTTAAGGATGTTGTTCTACACATTCGACCTATCCGGCCGTCGGGTACCATTGCTAGACGGTCACTTCGATTGATATAAAAATTTATTTCTATACTACCGACTTAGATTCGAATCTATGAGATCACACACATTAGAGTTCATAATTCGATCGGATGGTTGATCAACGATTAAGAATCATTCTAGGGTTAAACGATCAATATGATTGACATTTAACCTAGTGCAAGTGTTGCAGGAGGATCGATTAGCAATTTGATTGCTAATTGACTTAATTTGATGAAACCAATAGGCTGAGATTAAGTCTAATTAAATATAATTTAATTAGATTTGGTTTGAGCTTGATTGGATCAAGTTCAATTAGTTTATTGGATAAGTCAAGTACAAGAAAAAATTAGTCCTAGTTCAATAAGGACTTGGGTCAACCTAATTTTTAATTTGATTAAAAAATTAAATCTAATTTAAATCTAATTTAATCAGATTAAATTAAATTTTTAATTGGATTAAGACCTATTTTAATTAGGTTGATTTGGTTTTGGTTTGATTTGGTTTGAGAAACCAAATTTGAACAAGTCATAGATTGAACCCTAGTAAGAGTAGGATTCCACCTTGCACTACCTTAGCCCTCCATGCCCACTCTCTCTTATTTTGTGCGATAAAATCTTCTCTCCCAGGCCTTCACGCATGCCCAAAGCTTTCCACTTTTTTTCTCTTACATGAAATTATTGGAAATAGTGTCCCAAAGCCAATCGTCAGCCTGTTGACGGTTGTGCTCTTTCTTGTATTAGTATATGAATTATAAATTAATAAAAATTATTTTGATATTTTTCATCATAAATTATTTCATCTTCTAATGAACTCCTATGTTGTGGTGAAGTCCTTAGGACTATTTAGACTCGACAAAGGAGGATTTGTCGTTTAGTCCTTAAACCTATTCGCAACCAAATGATATGTTGTTACCAAGGACAACAACATTTATCAAGCATAAGTCATTGTATGCTATATGGATTGGTTGTCATCTTAACCAAGGAGTGTGAAGATACTGGTATGGCATATAAATGAGATGTAAGGGTACATCTGCACTGAACGTGACCAACTTCGGAGCTTTTTCTACTGTCAAGATTTACTCCGATGGGATATGGGTATAACTGTCCCTCCGACTTGAGACCGTCACGGTGACTTGCAAGTAACTCACTGCACTTAGGCACTAGACTATCTGAATTTCTAATTCAGTGATAGAAGGCAGCTGGGTGTAGTCAAGTACTTGACTTGTCGGTACGTGTGTCAAGATGGGATTGACCATTCCAGTTCAGGAGCTGTGTACAGTCATGTTTCAATTTAGCAAAATCTTGGCCAGGGTAGTCCTAGTAAGGAGTCACAGAACTATTTGAGTTGAGCACGATTCGGATGATCTGATCAGGGTTGACAGTTTAACCCTGAGTCATCCTATACACAAGGGTCAAAAGGGATGAATTATACAGTAACCATATTCGTGTAGGTTCTGAGTGTTGCGATTGTGACTATTCGACCTATCCGAATGTCAGGTACCATTGCTAGATGGTCACTTCGATTAGTACAGGAATTGATTCCTGTGCTACCGACTTAGGTTCGAACCTGCAGGGTCACACACATTAGAGGTTTCTATCTGATCTGATGGCTCGTGAAGAGTCCCACTGGACTGGGACTCTTCGATCAAGAGTCCTAATGCTCGGGGACTCTGAGTCTTACATGTCTGAAACTCTGTGATCGAGAATCAGGATTCTCTGATCATGAGTTCCACATATTTTGGGTACCAGGGTCAAGAGTCCCACTGGTTTGGGACTCTTCGATCAAGGTTTCATATCGATGGACTTTGATGCCCGATTGCCCATCGAATTTGGACTCAGTATTTATGAGAGGTTTAATTAGTGATTTGATCACTAATTAACTCAATTTGATTGAGTAATTATTTTTGGATCAAGTCCAATTGAATTGGATTCAGTTGGGTTTGACCCGATTAGGTTAAGAGTTGATCTAATCGTCGAGGTGGTTTGGTCCCTGATCTAATCAAGGGTTGACCTTAATCAATTCTTGATTTGATTAGAATTCTATTAAATCTAATTAAGCCTAATTGTGTTGGGTTTAACTTAGTCTAATTATGTCTAACCTATTTTAATAAGGTTGGTTCAATTAGGTTTGAAACCACATTTGACTTATCTCCCTGCGCCACCTCACCTCACCTGTGCCTATTTGAATTCACGAAAAATAAGTTCTCATGAATTTTCTCCCATGCAGAAGCCTTCTCACGCCCCACCTGTGTGCGCCATCTAAGTGGATAAAGATGGTTGGTTGGCCATTCAAATTCAAATGAAGTTTGAATTTGAATGGGCAACTAATCCATGCGCCACCTTATCCCTTGTGCGCCCCTTCCTCTACAAAAAAAAAGTTTCTCGTGTAGACTCTCCATGCACAAAGAACCCACGCCCCTTCTCTTCTCACACCTTGAGTGGATAAGGATAGGTTGGTTGGCATTTGAATTCAAGTGAGCAACCACCTAGCTTTATCCTCTCACACGGTGAAAACACTGTAAAGACGCATCTTGCACTGTTTTTAAAAAGATGAGAAGGTGGGGCATGTGCAATATCTTATCTGAGAAATTAAGAGTGGTGTGAGAAGGCCTTGTGTGTGAGATCAAAGTTCAGAAAACTTTCGAGAGAAAAGAAAAGAAAGAAAGTGGGCGCAGGGTTTTTTGTTAGTACCCTAGGATTTTTGCCTAGGGTTTGGGAAGTGAGAAAGTGAGCTACGAGTATCGTGAGCCTACCAAATTTTAGGAAGAGCTTCATCAACCTCTCAAGTACATCTGTTGATGATTCAAAGCATCCGAGGAGTCGATAGATCAAGATCGAAGGAGTTCGATCAGCATCAGCCGTCGAAAGGGTTCTGCAATGAACTAGCATTCGTGAGGAGTCGATCAGATCGAAAGCTTCATGTGGATGATCTGTAGAGGCCAGACATACTCTGTGGCTATATTACAATGATCAAACCTTTCCGATGGTGATCAGACTGCAGTGATTGACTATCTGCATGAAGGTATTGTGTTCTGAACACATAACAGTACTGTAGAATTCAAAATTTCAAATTTGAATGCATGCTATATATATCATATTTAGATCCTTGTGTAGAGTTAATACATGTTAATTAATTAGATTAATTAATATTTTTTATTATAAAATTATAATTTTAAAAAAGTTTTAAAATTATCATTTTACCCCAGCACTGAAATTCCCACAAAATGGTATCAGAGTGGGTTCTAAAATATGATATACATTTACATGCGTAGATTAAGTAGTAATCTAAAAGTTTAAATTTAAAATTTGAAATTTAAAATTTAAAATTTGAATTTTGAAATTTAAAATTCAAAATTCAAAATTTAAAAATTTAAAATTCAAAATTCAAAATTCAAAATTTATTTGAAATTTTAAATTTGAAATTCAAAATTTAAAATTCAAAATTTGAAATTTAAAAATTTAAAATTTAAAATTTATTTGAAATTTAAAATTCAAAATTCAAAATTTAAAATTTAAATTTTAAAATTGGTATATTTAGATATACTTGATCCAAGTAGCAAGTAGTCTAATTGGGTTGGTTGCCATGGTCGTCCGATCATAGGAGAAAAGTAAAGTTTAAAGGCCCTCTCCTCTCATTCGATGGGGTTCTCCTATGGCGGTAGGGGTGCCGATGCGATTATATCCAATGCAGATGAAGCAGCGAAAAGACTTAATTGTAAATGTTCATTTATAAAATTTATCATGAATGTGTTAGATTAGATCTAAAGAAATATTCATGATTTATTTTGATTAAGTTATTTTTTGTTATGTAATTAGCAATAGGATTGCTGTTTATGAAATGTGCTGATCCGTTTGTGAAATGAGTCAACACATTTGGTGAACAGAAAATAAAACTTTTCAAATTTAAAAATTATTTTCAAAATACCAAACCCTGACCCATCAGTCCAAATACTTAATTAAAAGAATTAAGTGTTGTCTAGTTGGTCTAGAATTATGAATTAAGACCTAAGACAATTGCATAAAGTTGTGGGTCAATGGGTTAGATGGATTAGGTCCATAATTGGATAAGACCTAAGGTTAACTTAAAGAAATAGACTAAATTAGAGTAATTGGTCAAATCTAATCAAAAGTTGAATTAGATTAGGTCAAGGACACTCTAGACTCAACTCTAATAGTTGTAGTTGAATGGATCCATGTCTTTAACTAGACCAAGATGGACTTAATTCATGGCTATGCTGTGGAACCCTATTTACTAAGTTGATCAAATTAAAACTAATGAACCGGTTGGTGTCTAAGGTAAGTTCGGTAGTCTGACTAGTGGTTTTTAACTGGGAGCTACTCGCATTGATTTGATCTCTGATGAGTTAATGGCATATCCCTTCCATTGATCTCACTTACCTGGCCAACCTGGTGAGTTAGGTTTTGATTAGATCACTTGGTGATTAGGGCTCACCCATGTCATTAGGTAAATCAATGTGACTGATTTAGGTACTCCTAATGCCGGCTTTAATTAAATCCTTTTTAATCTGACTTGGTGAAGTCAGTGGGAGGATTGAAATTGACTGGTTAATTTCTTCTCTTCTATCCTTTAATAAAATCTTCAAAAATTATTAGGTCCTTAAAAATGATTAAGTTATTGTAATAACTAAGTCATAGCTTTCCATTAAGTGAGTGATAATGAGTCCATTAGTTTAATAATCACCGGAGGCCCAAAGGCCTGGTGCTTATTGACTAATGAAATTATCATTCATAATATGATAATTTGATTGAGTCTTTCTGATGGTGGTCAGGTTGGCCGGCCAAAGTCGGGCCTGATCATTTATTGATCCGATTCACCAAATCAAGTCATGTTAATGGTTGGACCTAACCAGATTTTTTCAGTGGAGGCCAAAGCCTACTGATTAGGTTCTGGGGCAAAATCAATTACTAGAAGTTGTTTAGAGAAATAACTGATTATAAACCTACCCATAGATGCACATGGGTTGACCAGCCAAAGTTGGGCTTGTGTGTAGTCTATGTGGATTCTAGTACCCACTAAGGAATTAAAGTAATTCTTCAAATTGGAGGTTGAGGCTATCAGTTCGTAAAAATATTGGGAGAAACTTTAGACTAAAGTCCGAGTCTTTAGTTTTAATAATTTATGTACTAATAAAGGTCTGATTTTTCTTTATGCAGCTATGGCCACTACTCTGTCGCTCTGGTCATTATTAGATAATGACAAGCTCATGGGACCTAATTTCGATAGCTGGTATCAAAAATTGAAAATCATCCTTGAGCATGAACGGATCCTTTATGTAGTAACGGATTCGACACTTGAGGAGCTAGCCTCGAACGCTAGAGGGGCGGTCCGAGATACTTACCAAAAGTGGCTCAACGACCGCACCACCGTTCGATGCATAATGCTGGCGGCAATGAATGATGAGTTCAGCCATAGGTTCGAGAATGTCCAGCCGTAGGAGATGCTTCAAATGTTGAATGACTCTTTGGCACACCTAACGATGTTGAAAGGCACAAAACTAGTTGTGCCATTTTTAATGCTCGGATGAGGGATGGGGCCTCAGTCACTGATCATGTACTGTACATGATCGAAATGATTGAACGTCTAAGTAAATTGGGCTTTTCCTTGCACGAGCAGCTTGGTAAGAATGCGATCCTTAATTCTTTGCCCAAGTCCTTCCACTCTTTCCTTACTCATTTTCGGATGACAAAGCCTGTATGAACTACCACAGCTTGTTGGGGTTGCTGTAGAACTTTGAGAAGGACCACTAGCTCCATAAGGAGTCGGTGAATGTTGTGGGAGGGTCTTCTTCTGGTCATCGACCCTTTAAGAAAGGAAAAAAGAACAAGAAGAAGAAGAACAAGAAGGTGCAGCCGCATGCTAGGACGTCTGCACAGGATCAGACCAAGAAGTGCAAGCCCGACCAGAGCCAGGCGGAGTGCTTCTTTTGCAAGAAGCAAGGGCACTGGAAGAGAAACTGTCCTCTATACATTGCCTCCCTGGATCCGAACAGGCTGAAGAAGAAGCAAGGTAATTATATGATAACACCTTGCAACTTTTCCATTTATGATACTACTACCTAGGTATTGGATATCGGAAGCCCTTATCATATCTGTAATTCGATGCAGGGTCTACTGGTCAGTAGAAGATTTGATGAAGGCGAGAGGTTCATGAACGTTGGAGATGGAAGCAAAGTTCCAGTTCTAGATTTAGGAATCATGAACTTTGTAATCAACTCTCGTAATGTAATTTTGAGTGAATGTCACTATTGTCCAAGCTTTTTATTAAATATTATTTCTGTAGGCCTTTTGGCTATGTACAGTTATGAATTTTTAATAAAAGAAAATGTTTGCAATGTCATTTTGAATGGTGTTACAATATTTGTTGGATAACTAAATAATAGAATTTACTTACTATCACAGCCTGTTAATATGGTTCAAACTTTCGGTAAACATCCTAGAATGGATAATATATCAGAAGTCTACCTTTGGCACTGTAGACTAGGTCATATTAATAAGAACAGGATAAACAGGTTGGCTCAAGAAGGAATTTTTGAAGTTGGTGATTGTGAATCCCTTCCAACCTGTGAGTCCTGTCTTCTTGGGAAGATGACCAAGTCACCTTTTACTAAAAAAGGTGAGCAAGCCAGTGAACTCTTGGGTCTGGTACATTCTGATGTATGTGGACCCATGAGCTCAAGTGCAAGAGGTGGATATTTCTACTTCATAATCTTCATAGACGATCTATCGAGGTATGGGTATGTATACTTAATGAAGCATAAGTCAGAGTCATTTGAAATGTTCAAACAATTCTGAAACGAGGTAGAAAAATAAACTGGGAAGTGTATTAAAACTCTTCGATCTGATCGAGGAGGTGAATACCTTTTCAATGAGTTTCTGACATATCTTCGGAAGAATGGGATTCTCTCTCAGTAGACTCTCCTGGAACATCACAGCATAATGGTGTGTCTGAAAGGAGGAATCGGACCTTGTTGGACATTGTTCAATCCATGATGGGGTTTACTGGTCTGTCGATCTTCCTTTGGGGATATGCACTCGAATCGGCTTGTTACATTCTAAATAGGGTTTCGAGTAAGTCTGTAACCAAAATGCCATATGAGATATGGATAGGACGTAAGCCAGTACTCTCATACCTTAGGGTTTGGGGGTGTCCGGCTTATGTTAAATGTTTAATTATGGATAAGCTTGGACCTAGGTCTGACAAGTGTTATTTCATAGGATATCCAAAAGAGACCAAAGGATATTATTTCTACCTAGCTAATGAGCAAAAGGTGTTTGTCAGCCTTAAGGCAATCTTTTTGAAAAAAAAGTTCCTTGGTGAAGGGACTGTTGCCTCTAAGATCGAACTTGAGGAAGTTCGACAGGTGAAAAATCAACACAAGTTGCTGAACCTGAACCAAATTTGGTTAGATCAGATTCGGAGCCCATTGTTCTAGCATCCTTAAGGCGATCTGGTAGAGTACCACATCAACCAGACAGATACTATGGTATCTTGATCCGGATGGCAATCCTGTCGAACTTGATGAAAATGATGAGGATCCGATCACCTACATGGATGCAACGTAGAGACCTGACTCTGAGAAATGGCTTGAGGTCATGAAATCCGAAATGGAGTCCATGAAGGTCAACGATGTGTGGACATTGGTTGACCCACTCGAAGGAGTAAAACCCATAGGGTGTAAGTGGGTCTTCAAGAGGAAGAGGGGCACAGACGGAAAAGTGGAGACCTATAAAGCCCAACTGGTTGCCAAGGGATATCGTCAACATTATGGTATAGACTATGATGAGATATTTTTTCTGTGGCAATGCTCAAATTTATTTGGATTATGCTTGCGATAGCTGTCCATCTGGACTATGAAATCTGGCAGATGGATGTGAAGACAGCTTTCCTAAATGGAAAGCTGGATGAAGAGGTGTATATGATACAACCTAAAGGGTTCACATCCACAGATGAGTCTAAGGTGTGCAGGCTACAGAGGTCCATTTATGGACTTAAGCAGGCATCTCGGAGTTGGAACATACATTTTGATAGGACGATCAAGACATATGGCTTCGTTAAGAATGGAGAAGAGCCTTGCATTTATAAGTGGACTAATGGTCCAGTAGTGGTATTTCTTGTATTGTATGTGGATGACATTCTCTTAATCAAAAATGATATCCCTGCATTACAAGGAATAAAGATTTGGCTGTCGTCACAGTTCTCAATGAAGGATCTGGGAGAAGCTTCCTACATCCTAGGGATGAGGATCTATAGGGATAGATCTAAAAAGTTGCTTGGCTTATCCCAATCCACGTACATTGATACTATGCTGAAGAGGTTCAGCATGGAGAATTTCAAGAAAGGCTATCTACCGATAGGCCATGAAATTTCTCTCTCAAAGAGAGATTGTCCGACAACACCTCAAGAGAGAGAGCATATGGGTAGAATTCCATATACTTTAGTAGTGGGATCTATCATGTACGCCATGACATGTACACAACTAGATGTGGCATACTCCTAGGGGTAGTGAGTAGATACCAATCTGATCTAGGGGAGAATTACTAGAAGGTTGTTAAAATCATCTTAAAGTATTTAAGAAATACTAAAAACCAGTGACTTGTTTATGGTGAATCGGACTTGAGACTTATGGAGTTTACAGACTTCAGTTTCCAGTCTGATCATGATGACAGCAAGAGTGTGTCGGGATTTATTTTTACCCTTAATGGTGGGGCTATCTGCTGAAAGAGTTTCAAGCAGCACACTGTGGCAGATTCAGTTTGCGGGGCAGAGTATGTTGCTGTATCAGATGCTGCCAAAGAAGCAGTGTGGCTGACAAAATTTCTTACCGAGCTCGAAGTAGCACCCTTCCTTGTTGGTCCAGTTCTGCTCTACTGTGACAGCTCTGGAGCTATTGCTCAGGTGAAGGAACTGAAGGCATACCAGCGGACGAAACATATTCTGCACCGCTACTATCTTATCCAAAAAATCATGGATAGAGGTGACGTCGACCTTCAGAAGATCGATGGGAAGGAGAACCTGACCGACCCATTCACTAAAGCCATTGCAGTGAAAGAGTTCGACGACTTCAAGTCGAAGATGGGTATTAGATACTGCACCGATTGGCTTTTGGCCAAGTGGAAGATTATTGGGAATAGTGTCCCAAAGCCAATCATCAGCCTGTTGACGGTTGTGCTCTTTCTTGTATTAGTATATGAATTATAAATTAATAAAAGTTATTTTGATATTTTTCATCATAAATTATTTTATCTTCTAATGAACTCCTGTGTTATGGTGAAGTCCTTAGGACTATTTAGACTCGACAAAGGAGGATTTGTCGTTTGTCCTTAAACCTGTTCGCAATCAAATGATACATTGTTACCAAGGACAACAACGTTTATCAAGCATAGGTCATTGTGTGCCATATGGGTGGTTATCCTCTTAACCAAAGAGTGTGGAGACACTGGTATGGCATACAGGTGAGATGTAAGAATACATCTGCACTAAACGTGACCGACTCTGGAGCTTTTTCTGCTATCAAGATTTGCTCCGATGGGATATGGGTATAACTGTCCCTCCGACCTGAGACCGTGAAGGTGACTTGCAAGCAACTCACTGCACTTAGGCACTGGACTACCTGAATTTTTAATTCAGTGACGGAAGGCTGCTGGGTGTAGTCAGTACTTGACTTGTCGGTGCGTGTGTCAAGATGGGATTGACCACTCTAGTTCAGGAGCTGTGTATAGTCGTATTTCAATTTAGCAAAATCTTGGCCAGAGAAGTCCTAGTGAGGAGTCACAGGACTGTTTGAGTTGAGCATGATTCGGATGATCTGATTAGGGTTGACAGTTTAACCCTGAGTTGTCCTATACACAGGGGTCAAAAGGGATGAATTATACTGTAACCATATTCGCGTAGGTTCTGAGTATTGCGATTGTGACTATTCAACCTATCCGAATGTTGGGTACCATTGCTAGATGGTCACTTCGATTAGTACAGGAATTAGTTCCTGTGCTATCGGCTTAGGTTCGAACCTGCGAGGTCACACACATTAGAGGTTCCTATCTGATCTGATGGCTGGTGAAGAGTCCTACTGGACTGGGACTCTTCGACCAAGAGTTCTAATGCTCGAAGACTCTAAGTCCTATGTTTCTGGGACTCTGTGATCGAGAATCAGGATTCTCTGATCACGAGTTCCACACATTTTGGGTACCGAGGTCAAGAGTCCCACTGGTTTGGGACTCTTCGATCAAGGTTTCATATCGATGGACTTTGATGCTTGATTGTCCATCGTATTTGGACTCAGTATTTATGAGAGGATTAATTAGTAATTTGATCACTAATTAACTCAATTTGATTGAGTAATTATTTTTGAATCAAGTCAAATTGAATTGGATTCAGTTGGGTTTGACCCGATTAGGTTAAGAGTTGACCTAATCGTCGAGGTGGTTTGGTCCCTGATCTGATCAGGGGTTGGGCTTAGTCAATTTTTGATTTGATTAGGATTTTATTGAGCCTAATTAAGCCTAATTGTGTTGGGTTTAACTTAGTCTAATTGTGCCTAACCTATTTTAATAAGGTTGGTTCAATTAGGTTTGAAACTACCTTTGACTTATCTCTCTGCACCACCTCACCTCACCTGCGCCTATTTGAATTCACGAGAAACAAGTTCTCATGAATTTTCTCCCATGCAGAAGCCTTCCCATGCCCCACCTGTGTGTTCCATTTGAGTGGATAAAGATGGTTGGTTGGCCATTCAAATTCAAATGAAGTTTGAATTTGAATGGGCAACTAATCCATGCGCCACCTTATCCCTTGTGCGCCCCTTCCTCTACAAAAAAAAAAGTTTCTCATGTAGACTCTCCATGCACAAAGAACCCACACCCCTTCTCTTCTCATGCCTTGAGTGGATAAGGATAGGTTTGTTGGCATTTGAATACAAATTCGATTTGAATTCAAGTGAGCAACCACCTAGCTTTATCCTCTCATGCGGTGAAAATGCTGTAAAGATGTGTCTTGCACTATTTTTAAAAAGATGAGGAGGTGGGGCGTGTGCACTATCTTATCTAAGAAAGAAAGAGTGGCATGAGAAGGACTTGTGCATGAGATCAAAGTTCAGAAAACTTTCGAGAGAAAAGAAAATAAAGTGGGTGCAGGGTTTTCTATGAGTACCCTAGGGTTTCTGCCTAGGGTTCGGGAAGTGAGAAAGTGAGCTATGAGTGTCGTGGGCCCACCAGATTTTAGAAAGAGCTTCATTAACCTCTCAAGTACATCTGTTGATGATCTGGAGTATCCAAAGAGTCGACAGATCAAGATCGAAGGAGTTCGATCAGCATCAGCCGTCGAAAGGATTCTGCAACGAACTAGCATTCGTGAGGAGCCGATCAGATCGGGAGCTTCATGTGGGTGATCCACGGAGGCCAGACATACTGTGTGACTGTATTGTGATGATCAGACCTTCTTGACGATGATCAGACTGTAGCGATCGACTACCTGTACGAAGGTATTGTGTTGTGAACACATAACAGTAAAATATTTACTGTAGAATTTAAAATTTCAAATTTGAATGTATGCTATATATATCATATTTAGATCCTTGTGTAGGATTAATACATGTTAATTAATTAGATTAATTAATATTTTTCAATGTAAAATTATAATTTTGAAAAAAATTTAAAATTACTGTTTTACCCCTGCACTGAAATTCCCACAGAAATATAGTTGTGGACCAAGTCAAAGTAGGAATATTTTGAATTTCAAATTCTATAAGATAGAATTTTAGAAAATCAAAACTCTTTCCTTATTGTACTAATTTTATCCAGGTTTTTTTTGAGATTTTTATGGCTTTTATAGAACATATTGTGCGCCCTTTGCTGGTGGTCCATGGTAGGAAAAGGAGGAGGGGTACCCAAGAGTTGGGCACCACTTGTCTTGCCCTGTTTGGATTTTTTTGACTAGGTATTTGACCTAGACAAGGATTCTTCATATCTCTTTATTTAAGATAAATTTTTTCTTGAGATTTTTATGGATTGCAGAGATTGAGAGACCTTTGAGGATGTAAAAATTAGAGAGAAAGAGTATTGGGGCGTGGAGATCTAATAGACACAAAACTAAGTGTCTGGGTTAGAGCAAAGAGAAGAAGAAGAGGGTCTTCTTCTAGGATTGCTGAGTTTACCTATTTCCTTCCTCCATCTATGAGTTTTCTGAGAGTGTATCACATCTAAAACTCTTTCTCCTACTTCTCATCTTTGGAAGAGTCCAAATCAAGAAGAAAGAGGCATCTAATCGACCATCGAAGAAGGATCAGCACAATACTAGCATACTGTGCTGATATCCTGGACCAGAACTTCTGATTGTAATTTATGGGCTCATGTGGATGACTCCTAGAGGCTGAATGTGTGTACGGCTCGTAACATCATCCTCAAGTCCGGATCAGCAAGGTTAGAACGTCTAACTTGCTGTGGGGAAAATTCAGTGCAGGGGTAAATGGTAATTTTAATTTTTTTTTAAAATTATGATTTTACAATGGAAAGATATTAATTAATCTAATTAACTAACATAAATTTATCCTACACTAGGATCTAAATATGATATACAGCATGCATTTATTTAAATTTGAAATTCAAATTCGAACAGTAAATACTTTACTGTAATGTGTTCAGAACACAATATCTTTGAGCGGGTAGTAGATCGCTGTAATCTGATTATCATCGGGAGAGTCTGACCATCGTGACGCAGTCACACAGCATGTCTGGCCTCTGTGGATCATCCACATGAAGCTCCCGCTCTGATCGACTCCTCACGAGTGCTAGCTCGTTGTAGAGCCCTTTTGACGGTGGATGCTGATCGAACTCCTTCGATCGATGTCTGTCAATTTTTTGGATGCTCTGGATCATCAACAGATATGCTTGAGAGGATGTTGAAGATCACCCTAAGATTTTGTGGGCTCACGATACTCGTAGCTCACTTTCTCACTTTCCGAACCCCAGGCTAAAACTCTAGGGAACTCACCAGAAACCTTGCACCCACTTTTCTTTCTTTTCTTTCTTTTTCTCTTGGAAGGATATGGACTTCCTTCTCATGCACAAGACTTCTCACATCCTAGATTTTTTCTTCAAAAAATATCTTCTATATTGCATGCCCCACTCTTCTCCTCCTTTTATAACAACGTCAAACGTCTTATCCAAAAGAAAGGATAAAGATGAGTAATTGCACATTTGAATTCAAATCAAATTTTGAATTCAAATGGACACCAACTCATCCCTTATCCACTAAAGGCATGAGGTGTGACTTAAATTGTGCATGGAGTGATTTCATGAGAAATCTTTTCTCATGTAATAAATAGGGCGTAAAAAAAGGGATAAGGTGCAAAGATTGAATGCCCATTCAAATTTAAACTTTATTTTGAATTTGAATGGCCAACCAATCATCCTTATCCATCCATTTGGCACATTAAAGTGGGGTGTGGAGAGGGCCTGGCATGAGAAAAAAATTCATGAGAAGTTCCTTCTCATGAATCCAAATGGGTGCAATGGAAGTGAGGTGGCGCATGGAGATTGGGTCAAGGTGGTTTAATTATTTAAACCAACATAATTGAACCAAATAAGTTAGGTCCAATTAGTCTAATTTAAACCCAACTTAATTAGGCTTAATTAGACTCAATAAAATCCTAATCAAATTAGGAATTGACTAAGCCCAACCCCTGATCAAATCAGGGACCAAACCATCTCGACGATTAGGTCAACTCTTAACCTAATCGGGTCAAACCCAACTGAATCCAATTCAATTGGACTTGATCTAAAAATAATTACTCAATCAAATTGAGTTAATTAGTGATCAAATCACTAATTAAATCTCTCATAAATACTGAGTCCAAATCCGATGGGCAATCAGGCATCAGAATTCATCGATATGTAAACCTGATCGAAAAATCCCAACCAGTGGGACTCTTGACCCCAGTACCCATAATGTGTGGAACTCATGATCAGAGAATCTTGATTCTCGATCACTGAGTCCCAAACATATTGGATTCTACATCAGCCATCAGATCAGATAAGAACCTCTAATGTGTGTGACCCCGCAGGTTCGAACCTAAGTCGATAGCACAGGAACCAATTCCTGTACTAATCGAAGTGACCATCTAGCAATGGTACCCGATGATCAGATAGGTCGAATGGTCGCAATCGCAACACTCAGAACCTACGTGAATATGGTTACTATATAATTCATCCTTTTGACCTCTATGTTTAGGATGACTGAAGGTTAAACTGTCAACCCTGATCAGATCATCCGAATCGTGCTCAACTCAAATAGTCCTCTAACTCCTCACAAGGACTACCCTGACCAAGATTTTGCTAAATTGAAACATGACTATACACAGCTCCTAAACTGGAGTGGTTAATCTCATCTTGACACACACACCGACAAGTCAAGTACTTGACTACACCCAGCAGCCTTCCGTTACTGAATTAAAAATTCAGGTAGTCCAATGCCTAAGTGCAGTGAGTTGCTTGCAAGTCACCGTGGCGGTCTCAGATCGGAGGGATATTTATACCCATATTCCATCGGAGCAAATTTGACAGCAAAAATAGCTCCGAAGTCGGTCACGTTCAGTGCAGATGTACCCTTATATCTCACCTGTATGCCATACCAGTGTCTCCACACTCATTGGTTAAGAGGACAACCAACCTATATGGCACACCATGACCTATGATTGATAAACGTTGTCATCCTTGGTAACAATGTATCATTTGGTCATGAACAGATTTAAGGACTAAATGACAAATCCTCCTTTGTCGAGTCTAAATAGTCTTAAGGACTTCACCACAACATAGGAGTTCATTAGAAGATGAAATATTTTGTGATGAAAAAATGCCAAAATAATTTTTATTAATTCATAATTCATGTACATATACAAAAATAAGTACAACTATCAACAGGCTGATGATTAGCTTTGGGACACTATTCCCAACAATCTTCCACTTGGCTTAAAGCCAATCGGTGCAGTATTTAATACCCATCTTCGACTTATAGTCGTCGAACTCCTTCACCGCAATGGCTTTAGTGAATGGGTCGGCCAGGTTCTCCTTTCCGTCGATCTTCTGAAGATCGACGTCACCTCGATCCATAATTTTTCGGATGAGATGGTAGCGATGCAAAATATGCTTCATCCGCTGGTGTGCCTTGGGTTCTTTCGCCTAAGCAATGGCTCCAGAGCTGTCACAGTAGAGCAGAACTGGACCAACAAGGGAGGGTGCTACTCCGAACTCGATGATGAATTTTCTCAACCACACCGCTTCTTTGGCAGCATCTGATGCAGCGACATACTTCGTCTCGCAAACTGAATCAGCCACTGTGTGTTGCTTGGAATTTTTCCAGCAGATAGCCCCACCATTAAGGGTAAAAATAAATCTCGATACACTTTTGCTGTCATCATGATCAGACTGGAAACTAGAGTCTGTAAACCCTATAAGTCTCAAGTCTGATTCACCATAAATAAGCCACTGGTCCTTAGTATTTCTTAAATACTTCAGGATGGTTTTAACAACCTTCCAGTGATTCTTCCCTGGATTAGATTGGTATCTACTCACTACCCCTAGTGAGTATGCCATATCTGATCGTGTCCATGTCATGGCGTACATGATAGATCTCACTGTCGAAGCATATGGAATCCTATCCATACGCTCTCTCTCTTGAGGTGTTGTCAGACAATCCCTCTTCGAAAGAGAAATTCATGGCCTATCGGAAGATAGCCTTTCTTGGAATTCTCCATGCTGAACCTCTTCAGTATAGTATCAATGTATGTGGACTGAGATAAACCAAGCAACCTTTTAGATCTATCCCTATAGATCCTCATCCCTAGGATGTAGGAAGCTTCTCCCAGATCCTTCATGGAGAATTATGACGACAGCCAAATCTTTATTCCCTGTAATGCAGGGGCATCATTCTCAATTAAGAGAATGTCATCCACATACAATACAAGAAATACTACTACTGGATCATTAGCCCACTTATAAATGCAGGGCTCTTCTCCGTTCTTCATGAAGCCATACGTCTTGATCGTCTTATCAAAACGTATGTTCCAACTCCATGATGCCTGCTTAAGTCCATAAATGGACCTCTGTAGCCTACACACCTTAGACTCATCTGTGGATGTGAATCCTTCAGGTTGTATCATATACACCTCTTCATCCAGCTCTCGATTTAGGAAAGCTATCTTCACATCCATCTGCCAGATTTCATAGTCTAGATGGGCAGCTATCGCAAGCATAATCCGAATGGATTTGAGCATTGCCATAGGAGAAAATATCTCATCATAGTCTATACCATAACGTTGACGATATCCCTTGGCAACTAGACGGGCTTTATAGGTTTCCACCTTACCGTCTGCGCCTCTCTTCCTCTTGAAGACCCACTTACACCCTATGGGTTTTACTCCTTCGGGTGGGTCAACCAATGTCCACACATCGTTGACCTTCATGGACTCCATTTCGGATTTCATGGCCTCCAGCCATTTCTCAGAGTCGGGTTTCTGCATTGCATCCATGTAGGTGATCGGACTAAGAAACCATAGTATCTATTCGGTTGACATGGTACTCTACTAGATCGCCTTAAGGGTGTTTGAACAATGGGCTCCAGATCTGATCTAACCAAATCTGGTTCAGGTTCAGCAACTTGTGTCGGTTTTTTCACCTACCGAACTTCGTCAAGTTCGACCTTAGAGGCAACAGTCCCTTCACCAATGAACTCCTTTTTCAAAAAGATTGCCTTAAGGCTGACAAACACTTTGTGCTCATCAGCTAGGTAGAAGTAATACCCTTTGGTCTCTTTTGGGTACCCTATAAAATTACACTTGTCAAACCTAGGTCCAAGCTTGTCCGTAATTAAACGTTTAACATAAGCCGGACACCCCCAAACCCTAAGGTGCAAGAGTACTGACTTACGTCCTATCCATATCTCATATGGCATTTTGGTTACAGATTTATTCGGAACTCTATTTAGAAGGTAACAAGCCGATTCGAGCGCATATCCCCAGAGGGAGATCGGCAGACCAGCAAACCCCATCATGGATCGAACCATGTCCAACAAGGTCCGATTCCTCCTTTCAGATACACCATTATGTTGTGGTGTTCCAGGAGGAGTCCACTGAGAGAGAATCCCATTCTCCCCAAGATATGTCAGAAAATCATTGGAAAGGTATTCACCTCCTCGATCAGATCGAAGAGTTTTAATATACTTTTAGTTTATTTTTCTACCTCATTTTGGAATAGTTTAAATATTTCAAACGACTCCAATTTATGCTTCATTAAATAGACATACCCATACCTCGATAGGTCGTCTGTGAAGGTTATGAAGTAGAAATATCCACCTCTTGCACTTGAGCTCATGGGTCTACATACATCAGAATGTACCAAATCCAAGAGTTCACTGGCTTGCTCATCTTTTTCAGTAAAAGATGATTTGGTCATTTTACCAAGAAGACAGGACTCACAGGTTGGAAGTGATTCACAATTACCTACTTCAAGAATTCCTTCTTGAGCCAACCTGTTTATCCTGTTCTTATTGATATGACCTAGCCTACAGTGCCAAAGGTAGACTTCTGACATATTATCTACTCTAGGATATTTACTAGAGGTTTGAACCACATTAACTGGTTGTGATAGAAAGTAAATTTCATTATTAAGTTGTCCAACAAACATTGTAACACCATTCAAAATGATATTGCAAACATTTTTTTTTATTAAAAATTGATAACCGTTCATGGCCAAAAGACCTATAGAAATAATATTTAATAAAAAATTTGGACAATAGTGACATTCACTCAGAATTATGTTTCGAGAATTGATTACAAGGTTCATGATTCCTAATGCTAGAACTGGAACTTTGCTTCCATCTCCAACGTTCAGGAATCTCTCGCCTTCATCAAATCTCTTACTGACCTGCATACCCTACATCGAATTGCAAATATGATAAGGGCTTCCAGTATCCAATACCCAGGCAGTAGTATCACAAATGAAAAAGTTGCAAGGTGTTATCATATAAGTACCTTGCTTCTTCTTCGGCCTGTTCGGGTCCAGGGAAGCAATGTATAGAGGACAGTTCCTCTTTCAGTGCCTCTACTTCTTGCAAAAGAAGCACTCTGCCTAGCTCTGGTCGGGCTTGCACTTCTTGGTCTGACCTTGTGCAGATGTCCCAGCATGCAGCTGCACCTTCTTATTCTTCTTCTTTTTATTCTTCTTCTTTCCTTTCTTAAAGGGTCGACGACCAGAAGAAGATCCTCCCACAACATTCACCGACTCCTTATGGAGCTGGTGATCCTTCTCAAAGTTTGCTGCAACCCCAACAAATCGTGGTAGTTCACTGCAGGTTTTGTCATCCGAAAATGAGTAAGGAAGGAGAGGAAGGACTTGGGCAATGAATTAAGGATCACATCCTTACCGAGCTGCTCGTGCAGGGAAAAGCCCAGTTTAGTTAGGCACTCAATCATTTTGATCATGTACAGTACATGATCAGTGACTGAGGCTCCATCCCTCATCCGAGCATTGAAAATGGCACAACTAGTTTTGTGCCTTTCAACATCGTCAGGCATGCCAAAGGAGTCGTTCAACATTTGAAGCATCTCCTGTGGTTGGACGTTCTCGAACCTGCAGCTGAACTCATCATTCATTGCAGCCAGCATAATGCATCGAATGGTGGTGCGGTCGTTGAGCCACTTCTGATAAGTGTCTCGGACCGTCCCTCTAATGTTCGAGACTGGCTCCTCAGGTGCTGGATCCATTACTACATAAAGGATCCGCTCATGCTCAAGGATGATTTTTAATTTTCGATACCAGCTATCGAAATTAGATCCCATGAGCTTGTCATTATCTAATAATGACCGGAGGGACAGGGAAGTGGCCATAACTCCATAAAGGAAAATCAAACCTCTATTAGTATATAAATTATAAATATTAAAGACTTGGACTTTAGTCTAAAGTTTCTCCCAGTATTTTTACGAACTGGTAGCCTCAACCTCCAATTCGAGGAATTACTTTAATTCCTTAGTGGGTATTAGAATCCACACAGACTACACACGAGCCCAACTTTGGTTGGTCAACCCATGTGCATCTATGGGTAGGTTCATAACCAGTTGTTTCTCTAAACAACTTCTAGTAATTGATTTTGCCCCAGAACCTAATCAGTAGGCTTTGGCCTCCACTGAAAAGATCTGGTTAGGTCCAACCATTAACATTATTTGATTTGATGAACCAGACCAATAAATGATCAGGCCCGACTTTGGCTGGCCAACCTGACCACCATCAGAAAGACTAAAACCAAATTATCATATTATGAATGATAATTCCATTAGTCAATAAGCACCAGGCCTTTGGGGCTCCAATGATTATTAAACTAATGGACTCATTATCACTCACTTAATGGGAGGCTATGATTTAGTTATCAATATAACTTAATCATTTTTAGAGACCTAATAATTTTTGAGGATTTTATTAAAGGATAGATGAGAAGAAAATATCCAGTCAATTTAAATCCTCCCACTGACTTCACCAAGTTAGATTAAAAATGATTTAATTAAAGCTGGCATTAGGAGCACCTAAATCAATCAAACTGATTTACCTAATGACATGGGTGAGCCCTAATCACCAAGTGATCTAATCAAAACCTAATTCATCAGGTTGGCCAGGTAAGTGAGATCAGTGGTGGGGATAAGCCATTAACTCGTCAGAGATCAAATCACTGCGAGTAGCTCCTGCTTAAAAACCACTGGTCAAAATGCCAAACTTACCTTAGACACCAACCGATTCATTAGTTTTAATTTGATCAACTTATTAAATAGGGTTCCACCACATAGCCATGAATTAAGTCCATCTTGGTCTAGTTAAAGACATGGACCCATTCAACTACAACTATTGGAGTTGAGTCTAGAGTATTCTTGACCTAATCTAATTCAATTTTTGATTAGATTTGACCAATTACTCTAATTTAGTCCATTTCTTTAAGCTAACATTAGGTTTAACCCAATTATGGACCTAATCCATCTAACCCATTGACCCACAAGTTTATGCAATTATCTTAGGTCTTAATTCATAATTCTAGACCTACTAGACAACACTTAATTCTTTTAATTAAGTATTTGGGCTGATGGGTCAGGGTTTGGCATTTCAAAAATAATTTTTAAATTTGAAAAATTTTATTTTCTGTTCATCAAATATGTTGACTCATTTCATAAATAGATCAGCACATTTCATAAATAGCAATCCTATTGCTAATTACATAATAGAAAATAACTCAATCAAAATAAATCATGAATATTCCTTTAGATCTAATCTAACACATTCATGATAAATTTCATAATTAAACCTTTACAATTAATTTCTTTCGCTGCTTCATCTGCATGGAATATAATTGCAGGGGCACCCCTACCGCCATAGGAGACCCCATCGAATGGGAGGAGAGGGCCTTTAAACCCTACTTTTCTCCTATGACCGGACAGCCATGGCAACCAATCCAATTCGATTACTTGCTACTTGGATCAAGTATATCTAAATATACCAATTTTAAAATTTAAATTTCAAATTTCAAATTTCAAATTTTAAATTTTGAATTTTAAATTTCAAATAAATTTCAAATTTAAAATTTAAAATTTTTGAATTTCAAATTTTGAATTTTAAATTTTAAATTTCAAATTTAAAATTTCACCCAAATTTTAAATTTCAAATTTCAAATTTTAAATTTTTGAATTTTGAATTTTGAATTTTAAATTTAAACTTTCAGATTACAACTTAATCTACGCATGCAAATATATATATCATATCTAAGAACCTGCTCTAATACCATATATGTGGGGAAAATTCAATGCAGGGGTAAAATGGTAATTTTAAAATTTTTTCAAAATTATGATTTTACAGTAGAAAGATATTAATTAATCTAATTAATTAACATAAATTTATCCTACACTAGGATCTAAATATGATGTATAGCATGCATTCATTTAAATTTGAAATTCAAATTCGAACGGTAAACACTTTACTGTAATGTGTTCGGAACACAATACCTTTGAGCGGATAGTAGATCGCCGCAATCTGATCATCATCGGGAGAGTTTGATCTTTGTGATGCAGCCACAGCATGTCTGGCCTCTGCGGATCATCCACACGAAGCTCCCGATCTGATCGACTCCTCACGAGTGCTAGCTCGTTGTAGAGCTCTTTTGATGGTGGATGCTGATCGAACTCCTTCGATCGATGTCTATCGATTCTTCGGATGCTCTAGATCATCAACAGATATGCTTGAGAGGATGTTGAAGATCTTCCTGAGATTTTGTGGGCTCATGACACTCGTAGCTCACTTTCTCACTTCCCGAACCCTAGGCTAAAACTCTAGGGAACTCACCAAAAACTTTGCACCCACTTTTCTTTCTTTTCTTTCTTTTTCTCTTGGAAGGATATGGACTTTCTTCTCACGCACAAGACTTCTCATGCCCCAAAATTTTTCTCCAAAAAATTTCTTCTATATTGTACGCCCCACTCTTCTCCTCCTTTTATAACAACATCAAATGTCTTATCCAAAAGAAAGGATAAAGATGAGTAATTGCATATTTGAATTCAAATCAAATTTTGAATTCAAATGGACACCAACTCATCCCTTATCCACTAAAGGCATGAGGCATGGCTTAAATTGTGCATGGAGTGATTTCATGAGAAACCTTTTCTCATGTAATAAATAGGGTGTAAAAAAAGGGATAAGATGCAAAGATTGATTTCCCATTCAAATTCAAATTTTATTTTGAATTTGAATGGCCAACCAATCATCCTTATCCATCCATTTGGCACATTAAAGTGGGGCATGGAGAGACTTGGCGTGAGGAAAAAATTCATGAGAAGTTCCTTCTCATGAATCCAAATGGGTGCAATGGAAGTGAGGTGGCGCATGGAGATTGGGTCAAGGTTGTTTAATTATTTAAACCAACCTAATTGAACCAAATAAGTTAGGTCCAATTAGACTAATTTAAATCCAACTTAATTAGACTTAATTAGGCTCAATAAAATTCTAATCAAATTAGAAATTGACTAAGCCCAACCCCTGATCAAATTAGGGACCAAACCATCTCGACGATTAGGTCAACTCTTAACCTAATCGGGTCAAACCCAACTGAATCCAATTCAATTGGACTTGATCTAAAAATAATTACTCAATCAAATTCAGTTAATTAGCGATCAAATCACTAATTAAATCTCTCATAAATATTGAGTCCAAATTTGATGGGCAATCAGGCATCAGAATTCATCGATATGTAAACCTAATCGAAAAATCCCAACCAGTGGGACTCTTGATCTCGGTACCCATAATGTGTGGAACTCATGATCAGAGAATCTTGATTCTCGATCACTGAGTCCCAAACATGTAAGATTCTACATCAGCCATCAGATCAGATAAGAATCTCTAATATGTGTGACCCCGCAGGTTCGAACCTAAGCCAGTAGCACAGGAACCAATCCTGTACTAATCGAAGTGACCATCTAGCAATGGTACCCAACGATCGGATAGGTCGAATGATCGCAATCGCAACACTCAGAACCTACATAAATATGGTTACTATATAATTCATCCTTTTGACCTCTGTGTTTAGGATGACTCAGGGTTAAACTATCAACCCTGATCAGATCATCCGAATCGTGCTCAACTCAAACAGTCCTGTGACTCCTCATAAGGACTACCCTGGCCAAGATTTTGCTAAATTGAAATACAACTGTACACAGCTCCTAAACTAGAGTGGTCAATCCCATCTTGACACACGCACCGACAAGTCAAGTACTTGACTACACCCAGTAGCCTTCCATCACTGAATTAAAAATTCAGGTAGTCCAGTGCCTAAGTGCAGTGAGTTGCTTGCAAGTCATCATGGCGGTCTCAGGTTGGAGGGATATTTATACCCATATTCCATCAGAGCAAATCTTGACAGCAGAAATAGCTCCAGAGTCGGTCACGTTTAGTGCAGATGTACCCTTACATCTCACCTGTATGCCATACCAGTGTCTCCATACTTATTGGTTAAGAGGACAACCAACCTATATGGCACACAACGACCTATGCTTGATAAACATTGTCGTCCTTGGTAACAATGTATCATTTGATCGCGAACAGATTTAAGGACTAAACGACAAATCCTCCTTTGTCGAGTCTAAATAGTCCTAAGGACTTTACCACAACATAGGAGTTTATTAGAAGATGAAACATTTTATGATAAAAAAATATCAAAATAATTTTTATTAATTCATAATTTATGTACATATATAAAAATAAGCACAACCGTCAACAGACTGACGATTGGCTTTGGAACACTATTCCCAACACTTGCAGGATAATAGATCTGATCTATTATATTTTACATACATTAGATGTAGTATAGAAACATGTTGATATGTTCAACATGTAGTTCTTGCTCTTTATATTTTAATTTTTGATTTAATACCATATAATAATCATATAATATGATCTTAGATCTAGGGATTTTTTAATTTTATAAGATAAATTTTGATTTATTTTAGTCTTCCACTGTCCGATCTTGAAAAAATTTCAAGATCTAATCCTGAAACCCTAGATCTGGTTCCTTCAATTGGTATCAGAGCCTAGATTATTTATTACATGATTATTTATACATGCTTAGATTATTTCTTAGATTAGATCTAATTTATAATCTGATTGTTAAATCTAAAATTAAAATTTTTAGATCAATCACGAACTGTAGGTTGTCCTGCTGTAAGGTTTATCCCTTACAGTGTAAAGATTGTCCTAGTTCGTATAGATCTATCTTTAATCATAAATTTATTAGATATGATCTAGATTAAATTTATGATTTATTAGATTTAAAAAATATTTAAATCTAAAATAAAATCTCTTTGTTCATAATTTTTGTGTAAAGAACCATCATATATTTGTCTAAAAAATTTGCATAGTTTAAAGTTGAAATTGTTTCAATTACATGAACCTATTTAGATTAGATCTAAAGTAGTTTCATGCTTATTTCACTTACATTTTGATTATGAATCAAACATATAACTTGGTTGGTAGAATCATATTGTAAAAATATTTTACAAATATAAAAATTATTTTCAAAAAGCTGAACCCCAACCCTTAGCCCAAAACTTAATTGAGAATTAAGAAGTTGTTTGATTAGGTTCTAGAATTGTGAATTAAAGAACCTAAGACACAAACCATAACACATTGGGTTATTGGGTTAGTGGGAATTAGATCCATTAATTAGGTTAGACCTAAGGTTAGATTAAAGATGGACTTAATTAGAGAATTAACTAAATCTAATCAATTATTGTCTTAGATTAGGTCAAAGATTCTCTAGACCAATTACAATAGTTGTAGTTGGTCAAGTCCATGTCTTTAACGAGAACCAAATGGACTTGATTCTTGGCTAAGCGGTCTAGCACAAACTGTTAGGTTGATCTAATCGAAACTAATTAAACCAGTTGGTGTCTAAGGTAAACCAAATCGGTGGTTTTTAATTGGCAGCCTGCTTACCTGGCCATTTTTGATGGTATCTAAGGCAAGCTTTGGCAGACCCTCCCATCGATCGAACTTATCTGATCTCTTGATGAAATTATATTTTAATCGGATCACTTGACTATTTGAGCTGACCCATGTCAACTAGGTAAATCAGTGTGACTGATTTAGGTGCTCCTAGACCAGCCCTTTTAATGGTCTCCCTTAAGCTGACTTGGTGAAGCCAGTGGGAGGATCATGATAAGCTGGTTCATCTGACCTTCTCCTCTAAATCAATTAAATCTTCTAAAATTATTAGCTTCTTAAAATGAAATAGTTATGGTAATAACTAGATCATAGCCTCCCATTAAGTGGATTATAATAGGTCCATCAGTTGGATAATCATTAGAGGCCCAAAGGCCTGGTGCTTATTGGCTGATGAAATTGTCATTCATAATATGATTTTTTGACTGCATCTTTCTAAATGGTGGTTAGGTTAGCCAACCAAAGTTGGGTCTAATCATTCATTGGCTAGATGGGCCAAGTATGGTCATGTTAATGGTTGGACCTAACCAGACCTTTTTAGTGGAGGCCAAAGCCTACTGATTAGGGACTGGGGTAAAATTAAAATTATTAGAAATTATTTAGAGAAATAATTGGTTATGAACCTACTCTTAGATGTACATGGGTTGACCAATCAAAATTGGGCTTGTGTGCAGTCTAAGTGGATTCTAGTACCCACTAAGAAATTAGGGTAATTCCTCGAATTGGAGGTAGAGGCTATCAATTCGAATAAAATAGTGGGAGAAATCTTTTGATTAAAGTCCAAATCTTTAGGTTTAATGAATCAATTATTAATTAGGTTATGATTTTCCTTTGTGCAGATATGGCCACTTCCCTATCGCTCCGATCATTGTTGGACAATGATAAGTTGGTGGGATCCAACTTCGGTAGCTGGTTTCAAAAGTTGAAGATAGTCGTGGAGTATGAATGGATTCTATATATGATAACGGATCCTACACCTAAGGAGCCAGCTGCCAATGCATGTGGAACAGTCAGAGACACTTACCAGAAGTGGCTCAGTGATCGGACCATGATGCGCTGCATCATGCTGGCTGCCATGAGCAATGAGTTCAATCATAGATTTGAGATGTGGAGAGGCACAAGACTAGTTGTACCATCTTCAACACCAAAATATGGGATGGTGCCTCTATCACTGATCATGTATTGTACATGATGGAGCTGATGGAGCATTTGAGCAAGCTCGGCTTTTCCTTGCATGAGCAGCTTGGGAAAGATACAATACTGAACTCGCTGCCCAAGTCTTATCTCCCATTCCTCACTCATTATAGAATGACAAAGCCTGAACTAAATTACCATGGGTTACTGGGATTGCTTCAGAACTTTGAGAAGGATCACCAACTCCACAAGGTGTCGGTGAACTTAGTGGGAGGTTCATCTTCTAGTTCTTGATCCTTTGAGAAAGGAAAGAAGAACAAGAAGAAGAAAGTGAAGAAGGTGCAAGTTCAGGCTGGGACATCAATGCAGGGCCAGACCAGAAAGATCAAGCCCGATAAGAGTCAAACTGAATGCTTCTTTTGCAAGAAGCGGGGGCACTGAAAGAGAAACTATCCTCAGTACATTGCCTCCTTGGACCCGAATATGCAGAGAAAGAAGCAAGCTGTTGTTAGACAATGTATTTATATGATAACTCCTTGCAATTTCTCTATTTGTGATATAACTGACTAGGTATTGGATACTGGTAGTTCTTACCATATTTGCAATTCGTTGCAGGGGTTGCAGGTCAGTAGGAGATTCAAGTAAAGCGAGAGGTTCCTGAACATTGGAAATTGAAGACCAGTTTCAGTTCTAGCATTAAGAATCTTGAAACTTATATTTGAGTCCCATACCATTGTTCTTAATCATTGTCATTTCTGTCTCAGTTTTTTTTAAATGTTATTTCTGTAGGCCTTCTGGCCAAAAATGATTATGAAATTTCAATAAAGAAACAAGTTTGTAATATCATTATGAATGGTGTTACTATTTTTTGTGGATATTTGAACAATGGTGTGTATATGTTATCACAACCTATTAATGTAGTATATTCTACGGCAAGCATCCTAGATTAGATAGTGTATCAGATATCTACTTATAGCACTATAGGCTAGGTCATATAAACAAGAACAGGATAAACAGGTTGACCCAAGAGAAAATCTTTGAAGTCGGTGATTGTGAATCACTTCCAACCTATGAGTCTTGTCTTCTTGATAAAATTACCAAGTCATCTTTTATTGGAAAAGGTGAGAGAGCTACTGAGCTCTTGGGCCTAGTACATACTGTTGCCCAGCTATGCAACCCAAGAGGGGGGGTGAATTGGGTTTCTAAAAATTTTAAGCCCAACAGATAACTTATGAAGAACAAAACAATGGCTTTAAATCAATATTAGTTAACTAAAGCAGTATTGCAAGGATATAATAAAGAAATAAGATAAAGCGATAAAGCACACCACAAACACAAGGATTTATAGTGGTTCGGTGCTAACCTTGCACCTACATCCACTCCCCAAGATCCCACTTGGGAATTTTAATCCACTATCCTTTGTATTCAACCCGAATACAAAACGTCGGAAACTCCGACACTAGCTATCCCAAGCTAGAATACAAGACGTCGGAAACTCCGACCCTAGCTATCCCAAGCTAGAACACTTGTTTCCCGGGTACAAGCAAACCCAAAACACTCCGATTTCAGGTTCGGATCAACCTTTCCTTGTTTTGGAAATCCTCCAAAAACAAGAGCAAAAACTCACAAAGAGTAAGAATATTTAGAGCACAGATGAATACAAAAACAGCTCCTTAAATGAGCAAATATAACAATAAAAGCTTTACTCAAATGAAGAACCCCTTTTTCAGATTTTCTCAAGATGAATGAACGGTTGAACGCTTGAGAAGAGGTTGATTGTTGATTGAAGATCTCTTGAAAGCTTTGAACGATCTCTAGATCAAGGTTGAAACGATAGGCGTGAAGAATTCTCTCCTTGAAAGATCTTCCTTTTCTCTTTCACAATCTCTCTGGTATATTGTGGATCCTCTCTCTTTTTCTCTATGGATATTTCGTTGATCTCAGGCTTTTTCTTGCAAATTTCGGATCCTCTCTTCTGTTCTTCTCTTTTTCTTCTTTTTCTCTTCTCACGTTTGATTTCACGTTTGATCCGCTATTTAATCTGCAATTTCTTTCATCATTTAAAGCATTTTGTAGCATTAGAAGCAAGAGAAAACAATTTAGGCAGATAAAGAGCCGTTAGAGGATTTTTAGGAAGCATAAATGGCAATTAAAACGGGCAAAAAAATAGCCGTTGCTGACATTTCCCGTCGCAGGGGTCGACTCATGAGTCGACTCATGCTTCAGGAGTCGACTCATGAGTCGACTTCTGTTGCAACAGACCAGAAGATCTGATTTCTGGATTTTTCGGCTCAAATCAGCAGAGGTCGACTCATGAGTCGACTCATGCCTTGTGGGTCGACTCATGAGTCGACTCACAGGTCGTGCCAAGTCAAAAATCCAGCGTGCCATGGGAATTTTTTGCGTGCCATTCAGCTCATAGTGCCATGAGTTGACTCATGAGTCGACTCATGCACTTCAAACCTTCATAACTTCAAAAATATTAGTCCAAACACAATGAAATTTTCACCAATAGATTTCAAATCATTTGTTCTACCAAATGGTACTATCAAATCAGGATTTTAGCAAAATTATGATTTTGCCCTTGAAGAGCATAAGGACTTTTTCAATTGTTTGTATCCCTTCAATCTGCTTTGTAATCATCAAAATCAATCTAGGAGCAACAATATCCCCCTTTTTGATGATGACAAAACATATGAACAAAAATATTTATGTTAATGCATTAATTTCAAAAGAATCCATTATGGGTGTATATGCTTGAAAAGAGTATGATTCTTTTGGCATGTAATATAAATGCAAAAATAGTTTGTCCATTTTCTTAAAGATTTGAAAAGGGTATTAGATCATTTTGAGTTCAAGATATTTCAGAGCAAGAGAAGATAAATAACTTTTTCTATGTATCAGAGCAAAAATAATTTTTACAATGATATCAGAAAAGATTTTATAATGTATCAGAGCAAGAAAATTTTTAATGTATCAGAGAAAATTTCATACAGTATCAGAGCAAATGTTATAATATTTTAGAGAAACCTTCACACTGTATCGGGTCAAATGTTATCATGTATCAGATCAAGTTGAAAGAAATTGTAGGATGTATCAGAGTAAAACAAATTTCTTATTGATGTCTCAAGGTGAGTAAAATTTCAAAAGCAAGTTTGAATATCAGAGCATATATATAAAAAATACTTATTTGCATTGTACTCATGATTTTGCTTTTGATGGATTAAAGTTCTGTCTGATACCAAATTTCTCTGTCTGATACCAAATTTCGATACCAAAATTTCTCAAAGTTTTGTTTAATCTTTCAATCCTTGTTTTTGTCTAATTTCTCCAATATTTGTTTAATTTCTTCAATATTTATTTTAATTTAATTTCTCCCCCTTTTTCTCATAATTTAGGGTTTTGCTTTTTGTCTAATTTCAATTTTTGTTTAATTTTAATTTCTCCCCCTTTTTGACATCATCAAACATAGTTAACTCTTTCTTTTCCTTTTCTGAAAATATTCTTTAATTTCTTCCTCTTTAGAGTTTTTCACAGATGTTTGCTCCCCTTAATATAGCAATTATCAATAGCAAACAACAATAAGGAGAAGATAATATTTCAACAGATGTATCGGAGATTGAAATATAACCAAAATATAATCATTACAAAGAGGTAGAAATATAGGTAAAAGATGATTCCATTAATATCATAATTGTTTCATAAAATTCAACCAGCTAAATGTCAATACATGGCCCCAAGGTATAGATCCTAGAACAAGATACTAACTCCTAAGATCTAGATAAGTCAATGATCAGAGTCATCAGATATAGGGTGAGGAGATGATGGATCAGAAGTGCGTCCTCTACCCCGTCTGCCTCTGCCACGAGCAAGAGAACGAGATGAACTGGGTGGCTGAGAACGCTGAGATGCTAGGGACTGAACAGAAAGGGTGAGTCTAATAGAATCAAGTACGTTCAGTGCTCTGGAAACAGATTGAAGTAGAGCAGTGAACTGGGTGGTAGCATGCTCACTCGATCCTCTGATCTCTTTCCTCAGTAGCTCATATCCTCCTTCTAGTGCTCCTCTGAGCCTGCCAGCCTCTGCAGTGAGGTCTGTGACCTCAAAGGTAGACTCCTGTGGCTGGGGATGGGCCAATGCAAGGACTTGCCCCTGCAAGTCAAGAACTCTGCCAGTAAGTCTCCAGACTGTATCCTCAAGCTGCTGTATCCTGACGGACTGATCTGAAATCATCTGAAATATAGTGGAAATGTGGGGAGTAATGGTCTGATCAGAAGAAGTAGCTCCAGGTGCAAAAGAAGTACTACTCCACTGGCTAGACAACAAAGAAGCCACACGCTGAGATATATGCTCGATCTGATCGTCAGCCAGTCTGAACTCTGAATGAGGTGCTCTGCTCTCTGGCTGATACACTGGTGTGGGCATCCTAGTAAACGCAGAAGGGCCAGCCTCAGTATCATGAATGAACTGGGTATCTGGTGAAGCTGCCCTAAAATCATGTACAGGAGAAGATGGACCTTCTTCTTCTACTCTGCCTTCAGTTCTGTCTTCAGCTCTTTCCTCAGCTCTCTCTTCAGAGCCCTTGATCCAACCACCAACAGTCTTTGTAATTCCCATTCGGTGTAGGCTGTGTTGGTTGAAAGTGTCCACATGTGAGAGCTTGGTAGGTGTCTCCCCTTCACAGCTAACTCCAAACCTCCTAAAAACTCTAGTAAGGGCCATACCATAAGGCAAGTGTGCCTTGGATCTGTTCAAAGTTTCTCTCATGGCCTCTATCATAAGTGTAGGGAGGTTTAAGGGGGTCTGAGTGATGATATGAAACATGACACATACATCTCTGCCAGATAGTAAGTCATGTCTACCACTCCTAGGAAAGAAAAGTTTTGTCACAATCTGATGCAGGACCCTCATTTCAATGGACAGTAGCTTTGCTTCCAATTTGTTTAAACTTCCTGAAAAATCTTCTCCTAAGATAATTCTGATCCCTTCTTCTTTAATTGGGAGTTCCATATATGAGTATCCTTCACTAGGCAACTGAAGTATCTCTCCCAATATCCTAGAATCCAAACAGATGTCAATCCCCTTTACAGTTGAAATCACAGACCCGTTTCCATAATTTAGGTTCTGGTAGAACTCTCTGACTAGATCAACATAGGTGACTTCCTTAAGAGAGCAATAAAGTTTCCATCCTTGATTTTTGATCTTACTTGCAAAAGTAAAGCCTTCTTTCTCAAAGAACCGAAAATCTATATTTTTCCCGGTTTCTACTTTTCTATCAGAAAGAAGATTTACACTGGGGCTTATGGAGGATTGAGAGGGACCTTGAGCAGGTACTGAAACTGGATTGGGAACAGTGGAAGACTGAGCATGCCTTTTCTTTCGGACAATTTCCTCAGGCTCTCGGATTGATTTTCTTCTTTGGGGAAGTTTCATCTTTGGAGCCATATCCAATAAGGTAGCAGACAAGAAGACTTGAATTCAGTGGAGGAGGGATCACAAAAGAGTAAAGAAGAATTTTGGTGGAGAAAAGAAGTGGATTTTGAATGAACGGTGAAGTTCTAGGGCACGTTCCACCCGCGCCTATCACTGCGAGAAAGCACAGAAAAATCCTTTTCAAGGAGACGATTTTTGGTGGAGAGGAGGAGGGAGAATTGCCTCAAAATTAATCCTTGGATTTGGAGCAAAACAGAAGTTTGGAGAGGACGGCTTTCGGAAGGAAGACAACGAGAAGATGAGTCGTCTCATAAACAAGGTTTCCCATTTTAAAAACAATGAACCCGATGGAAGTTGGTGGGATTAACAAGTTTGCCATTGAGTCGACTCATGGGGGTCGACTCATGAAGTTCAGAAAATCAGGAAAAATGCAAATTAATTCCAAAAAAATTCAAAATTTTGGGAGAAAGAATTTTGCTCAATGATAAGTTTTTAGAGTGATAAAACTGAGCTTTTGGAACCAGGATAGATGTTGAAAATTGAGCTCTAAGAGTTTTTGACATCTATTCTTTGGAAATTGAGAAATTTCAGATAAATGGATCTAGAATTCCTAGATTTCTCCTAATTTCACAGAATCTTTCCTCACTAAGGGCCTTTGTAAAGATATCGGCTAATTGATTTTCAGTGCAAACATATTCAAGAATTATATTTTTGTTTTGAACATGTTCTCTTATAAAATGATGTCTTATCTCAATATGTTTAGATCTTGAGTGTTGTATTGGATTTTTAGATAGATTTATAGCACTTGTATTATCACATTTTATTGGTGTTTCATTAAGTTTGATTCCAAAATCTTCGAGTTGTTGCTTAATCCACAAGATTTGAGCACAACAACTTTCGGCTGCAATGTATTCGGCCTCAGCCGTAGACAGTGCCACCGAATTTTGTTTCTTGCTAAACCATGAGATTAGGTTAACTCCAAGAAATTGGCAAGTTCCACTTGTGCTTTTTCTATCTAATTTACATCCAGCAAAATCAGCATCAGAATATCCTAACAAATTAATTTGTGAGTCCTTAGAGTACCATAACCCTATAGTTTGTGTATCATTTAAGTATCTAAGGATTCTTTTAACAGCATTCAAATGAGATTCCTTAGGATTAGATTGATATCTTGCACATAAGCAAACACTAAACATGATATCAGGCCTACTTGCAGTTAAATATAATAATGAGCCAATCATACCTCTATAGTATTTTAAGTCTACGCTTTTACCTTCATCATCCTTGTCAAGCTTACTTGAGGGACTCATTGGTGTGCCAATAGGTTTGCAGTTCTCCATTCCAAATCTTTTGAGTAGTTCCTTGGTGTACTTGCTTTGGGTGATGGAGATTCCCTCTTTTGATTGTTTGATTTGGAGTCCGAGAAAGAAAGTGAGTTCTCCCATCATGCTCATCTCGAACTCTCCCTGCATAAGCTTAGCAAAGTCTTGACAAAGGGATTCATTAGTAGACCCAAAAATTATGTCATCAACATAAATTTGTATAATTAGCATATCATTTTGGTTTCTTTTAATAAATAGAGTTGTATCCACATTGCCTCTTGAGAAACCATTATTTAGTAGAAATTTGCTTAGCCTTTCATACCATGCTCTAGGTGCTTGTTTTAGACCATATAAAGCTTTATTTAATCTAAAGACATGATTGGGACAAGCATGATTTTCAAATCCAGGGGGTTGTTCTACATATACTTCTTCAAAAATATATCCATTTAAAAATGCACATTTAACATCCATTTGAAATAGTTTGAATTTCATAAAGCAAGCATAAGCAAGTAGAAGTCTAATGGCTTCTAATCTAGCAACAGGTGCAAAGGTTTCATCAAAATCAATTCCTTCTTCTTGATTATATCCCTTAGCAACCAGTCTTGCTTTATTTCTAATTACATTTTCATGCTCATCTAATTTGTTTCTAAAGACCCATTTTGTGCCAATTATTGAATAATCTTTAGGTCTTTTCACTAAGGTCCAAACATTATTTCTTTCAAATTGACTGAGTTCTTCTTGCATAGCATTAATCCAGTTATGATCATTTTCATCTTCTTCAAAAGTTTTAGGTTCAAGTTGAGATACAAAAGCACAATGATTAAGTACATCTCTAAGTGAAGAACGTGTTTTTACCCCATGCATAGGATCACCGATAATTAATTCCTTAGGGTGGTTGTGAACATACCTCCATTCCTTGGGTAAGTTATTTGTACCTTGAGGTTGTTCTTGAATTTCTTCACCTTTCTCATTTTGTTCATCTTCTTGATCCTTGTCTTCTGGAGTTGCTGAATCTTTTAGAGTGATCTCCTTCATACCTTCTATTAGTGGATCTGCATCATCAACACCCTTATTCTTCCTTGAAGGAAGATCGTTAGATTCATCAAAGACAACATGTATGGACTCCTCAACTACTAAGGTTCTTTTGTTGAACACTCTAAATGCTTTACTAGTGGAGGAGTAACCTAGAAGGATTGCTTCATCTGATTTTGCATCAAATTTACCAAGTTTTTCTTTGCCATTATTTAATACAAAACATCGGCAACCAAAAACATGAAAATAGGCAATATTTGGTTTTCTTCCTTTCCAAAGTTCATAGGGGGTTTTCTTTAAAAATTGTCTTATTAAAGCACGATTTAAAATGTAACATGCTGTGTTAATAGCTTCCGCCCAAAAATATTTTGGAAGGTTGCTTTCACAGAGCATGGTACGGGCCATTTCTTCTAAGGTTCTATTTTTCCTTTCAACTACCCCATTTTGTTGGGGTGTCCTAGGAGCAGAGAAGTTGTGGCCAATTCCATTTTCATCACAAAAATTTTCAAAGTCATGATTTTCAAATTCTGTTCCATGATCACTTCTAATATTTTGAATTGAAAACCCTTTTTCATTAGTGACTTTTTGATGAAATTTCGTGAAAATTTGAAAAGTTTCATTTTTGTGAGCTAAAAAGAAAACCCAAGTAAAACGAGAGTAATCATCAATTATTACAAATCCATATCGTTTTCCTCCTAGACTAGTGGTTTTAGTTGGTCCAAATAAATCCATATGTAAGAGCTCTAAAGGTCTAGAAGTTGAAATAGTGTTTTTGGATTTAAATGATATTCTAGTTTGTTTACCTAATTGGCATGCATCACAAATTCTATCCTTTTCAAAATTTAATTTTGGCAAACCGAGAACTAAATCCTTTTTGATTAATTTTGAAAGAGAATGCATGCTAATATGTGCAAGTCTACGATGCCACAGCCAACTAGTCTCATTTATTTTAGCATTTAAGGAAACTAGGCATTGCATGTCTAATTTAGTTAAATCATTCAAGTCTACCATATAAACATTGCCATGCCTATGTCCTATAAATTTAATGCCATCGTTAATAGGACTCGTCACAATGCATACAGATGATTCAAAACTTACTTTATACCCTTTATCACAGAATTGACTAATGCTAAGTAAGTTATGCTTTAAACCTTTAACAAGTAAAACATTCTCAATGTATTTGGAGGGAGTGATACCAATGTTACCTATCCCGATGATCTTTCCTTTGCCATTATCTCCAAAGGTGACCATCCCTCCATCCTTAGCATCAAGCGTGATGAATTGTGATTCATCACCAGTCATGTGTCTCGAGCATCCGCTATCAAGATACCATTTCTGTTTCCTTCTTGGGATGCTAGACACACCTGCAAGCACAGATCAAGTTTCTGTCTTAGGTACCCAAGCTTTCTTGGGTCCTTTCAGGTTAGTCAGAATGGTTCCTTTTGGAACCCATATTTTCTTTGTGTTTGCATATTTGTTAATAAGACATGTGTATGATTTATGTCCTATTCTTCCACATTTAAAACAAGTAATATTTGTAGGCTTTTTGCTTGAATAATTTGCATAAATATCCTTCAAAAATTTTTGTTTCTTCAGGGGTTTATAACCAAGTCCAGCCTTATCATATATAGCTTTCTGATTATCAAGGATCATATTTAGCTTGTTTGAACTTAAGGTGAACTTATCTACTATAGATTTCAGCCTGTTAATTTCATCCTTAAAGTTTTGATTTTCTTGAATCAATGTGAATTTTTCAATTGAAAGAATTTCAGCTTGTTTCACTAAGGACTGATTTTTCAATTTCAGCTCTTTGTTTTTCTTCCCTAGTTTCTTTAATTCATCAATTGAATCATAGAAAGCTTCATGCAATTCTTCAAAAGTAAATTCACTAGTGGATTCAGAAGTTACCTCATTTTCATGTGCCATCAGGCACAGATTGGCTTGTTCGGTTGAGGTTTCCTCGTCGGAGCTTGAGTCATCACTCGCACTCCAGGTCGCCATCATTGCCTTCTTTTTGAATTTCTTTGGACCTTTCTTCAATTGAGGACATTCGGATCTGAAATGTCCTGGCTTCTTGCACTCATAGCATATAGGGGTTTGATCTTTCTCCTTTTCTATGCTTTGATCCCCTTTTGTAAATTTCTTTCTCATCCCCTGTTTCTTTTTTCTTAGAAACTTCTTGAATTTTCGGGTGATGAGAGCCATCTCCTCATCCTGATCTTCATCTTCAGAGTCATCTGTTTCATAATCAGGTGAAGTTATGGATTTGAGGGCAATGGTTCTTTTCTTTTTGATTTCATCCTCTTGATGTTGCATCATGCTAAGTTCATGAGTCATCAAGGATCCAAGAAGCTCTTCTAGAGGTAGAGTGTTCAAGTCCTTTGCTTCTTGGATGGCAGTCACCTTGGCTTCCCAAGTTCTTGGCAGTGATCTGAGAATCTTCCTTACAAGTTCACTGTTAGTATAAGATTTGCCAAGACTCTTTAAACCATTGATTATATCAGTAAAACGAGTAAACATAGCAGTTATGGACTCATCATGCTCTATTTTGAACAATTCATATTTATGTACAAGCATGTTTATTTTAGACTCTTTTACTTGATTTGTTCCTTCATGGGTGACTTCTAACCTATTCCATATTTCTTTAGCAGATGTACAAGTAGAAATGCGATTAAATTCACTAGCATCTAGTGCACAATAAAGAACATTCATAGCTTTGGCATTTAATTGTGCCAATTTCTTGTCAACCTCATCCCATTCTTTCTCGGGTTTGGTTGACTCCTCACCATCTATAATCTTGGTGGGTGTGTGAGGACCATTCACTATGATACTCCACATATCATAGTCGAGTGCTTGTATGAAAATCTTCATCCGAGCTTTCCAATAGGTGTAATTAGACCCATTGAAAAGTGGAGGTCGGTTTGTTGATTGCCCCTCAGCTAGAGAAGTTCCAACATGGGTTGCCATAGATCTTTGGCTCTTTGATTGTTAGATCAAAGAAGGGCTAGAGCACTGGCTCTGATACCACTTGTTGCCTAGCTATGCAACCCAAGAGGGGGGGTGAATTGGGTTTCTAAAAATTTTAAGCCCAACAGATAACTTATGAAGAACAAAACAATGGCTTTAAATCAATATTAGTTAACTAAAGCAGTATTGCAAGGATATAATAAAGAAATAAGATAAAGCGATAAAGCACACCACAAACACAAGGATTTATAGTGGTTCGGTGCTAACCTTGCACCTACATCCACTCCCCAAGATCCCACTTGGGAATTTTAATCCACTATCCTTTGTATTCAACCCGAATACAAAACGTCGGAAACTCCGACACTAGCTATCCCAAGCTAGAATACAAGACGTCGGAAACTCCGACCCTAGCTATCCCAAGCTAGAACACTTGTTTCCCGGGTACAAGCAAACCCAAAACACTCCGATTTCAGGTTCGGATCAACCTTTCCTTGTTTTGGAAATCCTCCAAAAACAAGAGCAAAAACTCACAAAGAGTAAGAATATCTAGAGCACAGATGAATACAAAAACAGCTCCTTAAATGAGCAAATATAACAATAAAAGCTTTACTCAAATGAAGAACCCCTTTTTCAGATTTTCTCAAGATGAATGAACGGTTGAACGCTTGAGAAGAGGTTGATTGTTGATTGAAGATCTCTTGAAAGCTTTGAACGATCTCTAGATCAAGGTTGAAACGATAGGCGTGAAGAATTCTCTCCTTGAAAGATCTTCCTTTTCTCTTTCACAATCTCTCTGGTATATTGTGGATCCTCTCTCTTTTTCTCTATGGATATTTCGTTGATCTCAGGCTTTTTCTTGCAAATTTCGGATCCTCTCTTCTGTTCTTCTCTTTTTCTTCTTTTTCTCTTCTCACGTTTGATTTCACGTTTGATCCGCTATTTAATCTGCAATTTCTTTCATCATTTAAAGCATTTTGTAGCATTAGAAGCAAGAGAAAAAATTTAGGCAGATAAAGAGCCGTTAGAGGATTTTTAGGAAGCATAAATGGCAATTAAAACGGGCAAAAAAATAGCCGTTGCTGACATTTCCCATCGCAGGGGTCGACTCATGAGTCGACTCATGCTTCAGGAGTCGACTCATGAGTCGACTTCTGTTGTAACAGACCAGAAGATCTGATTTCTGGATTTTTCGGCTCAAATCAGCAGAGGTCGACTCATGAGTCGACCATGCCTTGTGGGTCGACTCATGAGTCGACTCACAGGTCGTGCCAAGTCAAAAATCCAGCGTGCCATGGGAATTTTTTGCGTGCCATTCAGCTCATAGTGCCATGAGTTGACTCATGAGTCGACTCATGCACTTCAAACCTTCATAACTTCAAAAATATTAGTCCAAACATAATGAAATTTTCACCAATAGATTTCAAATCATTTGTTCTACCAAATGGTACTATCAAATCAGGATTTTAGCAAAATTATGATTTTGCCCTTGAAGAGCATAAGGACTTTTTCAATTGTTTGTATCCCTTCAATCTGCTTTGTAATCATCAAAATCAATCTAGGAGCAACACATACTGATGTATGCGGGCCCATGAGCACAAGTGCTAGAGGTGGATATTTCTACTTCATTTCTTTTATGGATGATCTATTTAGATATGGATATGTCTATCTGATAAAATATAAGTTGGATTCATTTAAAATATTCAAATGATTCCGAAGTGAAGTAGAAAAATAAACTGGAAAGAGTATTAAAACTCTTCGATCTGACCGAGGAGGAAAATACCTTTCTGGTGAGTTTGTCACATATCTAGGAGAGAATGGGATTCTCTCCCAATGGACTCTTCTAGAAACACCACAGTATAATGGTGTGTCTGAAAGGAGAAATTGGACTCTGTTAGACATGGTCCGATCCATGATGGGTTTTGCCAGCTTGCCGATATCTTTTTGAGGATATGCACTCGAATCGACCTATTATCTGATAAATAGGGTTCCAAGTAAGTCTGTAATTAAGACTCTATATGAGATATGGATAGGACGTAAGCCAGCACTTTCACACCTTAGGATCTGGGGGTGTCCGGCCTATGTCAAACGATTAGTTATAGATAAACTTGAACCTAGGTCTGACAAATGCACATTCATAGGGTACCCCAAAGAGACCAAAGGATATTTTTTCTACCATACTAATGAATAAAAAGTGTTCGTCAGCCTTAAGGAAAATTTTTTAGAAAAGAAGTTCCTTAGTGAAGGAACCATTGCTTTTAAGGTTGAACTTGATGAAGTTCAACAGGTAGAAGGACCGACACCAATAGCTGAACCTGAGTCGGATTTGATTAGATCAGATCTGGAGCCCAATGTACCTGCACCATTAAGACGATCTGATAGAGTACCGCATCAGCTGGATAGATACTACGATTTCTTGGTCCGGGATGGTGATCCCATCGAACTCAATGAGAATGATGAGGATCCGATCACCTATATGGATGCAATGCAGAGACCTAATTCTGAGAAATGGCTTGAAGCCATGAAATCCAAAATAGAGTCCATGAAGGTCAATGATGTATGGACATTGGTTGACCCACTTAAAGGGGTTAAACCCATTAGGTGTAAATGGGTCTTCAAAAGGAAGAGGGGCACAGACGGAAAGGTGGAGACCTATAAAGTCCATCTGGTTGCCAAGGGTATCGTCAACATTATGGTATTGATTATAATGAGACGTTCTCCCTTATGGCAATGTTCAAATCTATTCGGATAATGCTTGCAATAGCTGTCCATCTGGATTATGAGATCTGACAGATGGATGTAAAGACAGCTTTTCTGAATGGAGAGCTAACCGAAGAGGTGTATATGATACAACCTGAGGGGTTTACATTTATAGATGAGTCCAAGCTGTGCAAGCTTTAGAGATCCATTTATGGATTGAAGCAAGCTTCTTAGAGTTGGAACATGCATTTTGATAAGGTGATCAAAATATATGGCTTCGTTAAAAATGGAGAAGAGCCCTATATCTATAAATGGGCAAATGGTTCAGTTGTGGTATTTCTTATCTTGTACGTGGATGATATTTTCTTAATCGAGAATGACATCCCCGTACTACAGGAAATAAAAGTTTGGTTGTCATCGCAGTTCTCCATGTAGGACTTAGGTGAAGCATCCTACATCCTAGGGATGAAGATCTATAGGGATAGATCTAAAAGGATGCTTGGGTTATCCCAGTCCACATACATAGACACTGTGCTGAAGAGGTTCAGTATGGAGAATTTCAAGAAGGGCTATCTACCGATAGGCCATGAAATTTCTCTCTAAGAAGGATTGTCCGACAACTCCTAAAGAGAGAGAGCGTATGAGTAGAGTCCCATATGCTTTGACCGTGGGACTATCATATATGTCATGACATGTATAAGGTCAGATGTGGCATACTCACTAGGAGTAGTGAGTAGATACCAATCTGATCTTAGAGAAAATCATTGAAAAGTAGTTAAAGCCATCCTTAAGTATTTGAGAAATACTAAGGACCAATGGTTGGTTTATGGCGAGTCAGATCTGAAGCTTGTGGGGTTCACAGACTCCAGGTTTCAATTTGACCATGATGATAGCAGAAGCGTGTCAGGTTATATCTTTACTCTGAATGATGGAGCCATCTGCTGGAAGAGTTCCAAGCAGCATACTATGGCAGACTCTATTTGTGAGGTAGAATACATCACAGCATCAGATGCCGTGAAGGAAGCTGTGTAGTTGAGAAAATTCATCACCGAGCTCGGAGTAGCACCCTTCCTTGATGGTCCGATCCTGCTCTACTGTGATAGCACTGGTGCCATTGATCAGGTGAAGGAACCCAAAGCACACCAGTGGACGAAGCAAATTTTGCGTCGCTTCCACCTGGTCTGGGAGATCTTGGATCGAGGTGACGTCGACCTTCAGAAGATCAGACGGAAAGGAGAACCTGGCTGACCCCTTCACTAAAGCCCTGACGATAAAGGAGTTCGACAACCACAAGTCAAAGATGGGTATTAGATACTGTGTCGAGTGCCTTTAGGATAAGTGGAGTTGTTGGAAAATATATCCCAAAAGTTAGTCGTCAGTCTGTTGACGGTTGAGCAACCTTGTATTGTAATTGATTTATTAATAAATAAAATATATTTTTGATATTTTCATCATAAGTTTTCATCTTCTAATGAACTCTGTTGTTGTGATGAAGTTCTTAGGACTATTTAGGTTCGATAAAGAGAGGATTTATCGATTAGTCCTTAAAACTGTTCATGACCAAATGATGGGCTGTTAATAAGGACGACAGCTTCTATCGAGCATAGGTCACTGTAGGCCATATGGGTTGGTTGTCCTCTTAACCAAGGAGTGTGGAGACACTAATATGGCATACAGGTAAGATGTAAGGGTACATCATCATTGACCATGACCAACTCTAGAGCATTCTACTGTCGAGAATGTCTCTAATGGGATATAGGTATAAGTGTCCCTTAGACCTGAGATCGCCTCAGTGACTTGCAAGCAACTCACTGTGCTTTGGTACTGAACTAACTAAATTTTTAATTCAGTAACAAAAGGCTTCTAGGCACAGTCAAGTACTTGCAAAGTCGGAGTGTGATCAAGATGGGATTGACCACTCCAAGAGTTGGAGAAGAATGAGTCGCTGTATTTCAATTTATCCAAACCTTGGCCAGGGTAATATATCAGATGGATTTGATATTTTGAAATACAATGTGGACAACCTGATCAGAGTTGATAGTTGAACTCTGAGGTATCCTGAGCATTTTGATCAAGGAGATGAATTATATGAAAACTATATCCGCATGGGTTCTAAGGATGTTGTTCTACACATTCGATCTATCCGGCCGTCGGGTACTATTGCTAGATGGTCACTTCGATTGGTATAAAAATTTATTCCTATGCTATCAATTTAGGTTTGGACCTATGAGGTCATATACATTAGAGTTCATGATCCGATCGGATGGTTGATCAATGATTAAGAATCATTCTAGGGTTAAACGATCAATACGATTGACATTTAACCTAGTACAAGTGTTGCAGGAGGATCGATTAGCAATTCGATTGCTAATTGGCTTAATTTGATTAAGCCAATGGGCTAAGATTAAGTTTAATTGAATATGATTTAATTAGATTTAGTTTGGACTTGATTGGATCAAGTCCAATTGATTTATTGGATAAGCCAAGTGCAAGGAAAAACTAGTCCTAGTTCAATTAGGACTTGGGTCAACCTAATTTCTAATTTGATTAGAAAATTAAATTAGATTTTAATATAATTTAATCTGATTTAATTAAGTTTTTATTTAGATTAAGATCTATTTTAATTAGGTTGATTTGGTTTTGATTTGATTTGGTTTGAGAAACCAAATTTGAACAAGTCGTAGATTCAACCCTAGTAAGACTAGGATTCCACCTTGCGCCACCTTAGCCCCCCATGCCCACTCTCTCTTATTTTGTACGACAAAACCTTCTCTCCCAGGCCTTCACATATGCCCAAAGCTTTCTACTCTTTCTCTCTTACATGGAATGTGGTTGTGGGCCAAGTCAAAGTAGGAATTAGTTTGCATTTCAAATTCTATAAGATAGAATTTTAGGAAACTAAAACTCTTTCCTTATGGCACTGATTTTATCCATTTTTTTTTTGAGATTTTTGTAGCTTTTATGGTACATATTGTGTACCATTTTCTAGTGGTCCATGGTAGAAAAAGGAGTGGGCACCCAAGAGTTGGGCACCACTTGTCTTGCCCTATTTGAATTTTTCTTGACTAGGTATTTGACCTAGACAAAGATTCTTCATATCTATTTATTTAAGATGAATTTCTTCTTGAGATTTTTATGAATTATAAAGCATTGAGAGACCTTTGGGGCATGTAAAAATTAGGAAGAAAGATATTGGGACATTGAGATATAATAGACACAAGACTAAGTGTCTGGGTTAGAACAAAGAGAAGAAGAAGAGGGTCTTCTTTTAAGATTGCTGAGTTCACCTCTTTCCTTCCTCCATTTGTGAGTTTTCTGAGAGTGTCTCACATCTAAAACTTCTTCTCCTATTTTTCATCTTTGAAAGAGTCCAAATCAAGAAGAAGGAGGTATCTGATCGACCATCGAAGAAGGATCAGCACAGTACTAGCATACTGTGCTGATATCCTGGATCAGGACTTCTGATCGTGATTCGGGGGCTCATGTAGTTGACTCCTAGAGGTTGGATATGTGTGTGGCTTGTAACATCATCCTCAAGTTCGGATCAGTAAAATTAGAACATCTAACTTGCAAGGTAATAGATCTGATCTATTACATTTTATATACATTAGATGTAGTATAGAAACATGTTGATATGATCAACATATAGTTCTTGCTCTTTATATTTTAATTTCTGATTTAATGCCATGTAATAATCATAAAATAAAATCTTAGATCTAAAGATTCTCTAATTTTATAAGATCTATTTTGATTTATTTTAGTCTTCCGCTGTCTGATCTTGAAAAGGTTTCAAGATCTAACCCTGAAACCCTAGATCTGGTTCCTTCAAATGGTGCCTCTACTGGCTCCAGATCGATTCACCAATCGAACCCAATTTTGTATGTGTCGGTCCTTCCACCTCAAAAACTTCATCAAGTTCAATTTTACAGGCATTAGCTCCTTTATCAGGAAACTTCTTTTCCAAAAAGACTATCCGACTGCTGACAAACACCTTTGTTCTGCAGCAAGATAGAAGTCGTACCCTTTAGTTTTTTTTGGGTACCCTACAAACAAGCATCTATCGAACTTAGGTCCAAGCTTATCTGTCTTTAAATGTTTGACATAAGCTGGACATCCCCAGACCCTAAGATGTGGAGCACCGGCTTACACCCAGTCCATATCTCATATGGAGTTTTATCGATAGACTTGCTGGGCACTTTATTCAAATTATAGCAGGCAGTCTCTAGAGCATATCCCCAAAAAGGTATTGGCAGACTAGAAAAGCCCATCATGGATCGAAGCATGTCTAAAAAGGTTTGATTTCTCCTCTCAGACACACCATTATGTTGTGGTGTTCCAAGAGGGATCCATTGTGAGAGAATCCCATTCTCTTCTAGATATATCAGAAACTCACTGGTGAGGTATTCACCTCCTCGATCTGACTAAAAGATCTTAATACTCTTTTCAATTTATTTTTCTACTTTTGCATGAAATTGTTTAAACATTTTAAATGATTCTGACTTGTGCTTCATAAGATAGACATACCCATATCTTGATAGATCGTCCGTAAACGTAATGAAGTAGTAGTATCCTCCTCTGGCTTTTATGTTCATAGGCCCACATACATCAGTATGTATTAGACCTAGGACATCACTGGCTCTTTCATCTTTTCCTTTACAAAGTGACTTAGTCATCTTACCAAGTAGATAAGATTCACAGGTAGGCAATGATTCACAATCATCTATCTCAAGGACACATTTCTTGATCAACCTGTTAATCCTATTCTTGTCACATGACCAAGCCTACAATGCCAAAGTTAGGATTCGCTGACATTATCTATTTTGGAGTATTTACTAGGTGTGTACATTACACTAATAGACCGTGATATTATGTATATAACATGTTTTAATTGTCCACGCATAATTATTGTATCATTCATAATGATATCACAAAATTCATCCTTTATTATAAACTTGTAACCAAGTTTGGCCAAAAAGCCTACAGAGATGACATTCATCATAAAGGAGGGACAATAATGATAATCATCTAATATGACATTACTGGACTTGAAGACAAGCTGCAAAGTTTTCAAAGCTAGAACTGGAACAAGGCTTCCATCTCCAATGTTAAGGAACCGCTTGCCCTCTCGAAATTTTCTACTTACCTGCAGTCCCTGCAATGAATTGCATTTATTAATAAGACTTTCGATATCCAATATCCAAGTAGTAGTATCACAAACAGAGAAACTACAAGGTGTTATTATATAAATACCTTGTGAAGCAACCACTTACCTCTTTCTCTTGTTCTTAGGCCTGTTTGGGTCAAGGGTGGCTATATAAGCAAGATAATTCTTTTTCCAATGATCCAACTTCTTACAGAAGAAGCACTCTGTCTGGCTCTTGTCAACTTTTGATGGTTTGCTTTGCTTGGGATCGACAGCATAGAATTTTTGTATTTTTTTCTTCTTTTCTCTCCTAGAGGATTGACGTTCTGTAGATGAACCTCCCACTAAATTCACTAGCTCCTTTTGGAGCTGGTGATCCTTCTCAAAAGTCTGCAGTAACCCTAGCAAACCATGGTAGTTTACTACAGGCTTCGTCATTCTATAATGACTGAGAAAGGGTAGGTAGAATTTTGGTAGTGAATTGAGGATAGCATCCTTGCCTAACTATTCATGTAGCAGAAAGTCAAGTTTGCTAAGGTGTTCAATCTGCTCAATCATGTATAATACAAGATCGATGATTGAAGCTCCCTCTCGCATGTGGGCATTGAACACTGCACAGGAGATTTTATGTCTCTTCGCATCCTCATGGGTATCGAAGGACTCATTCAACATTTGAATCATCTCCTCAGGCTATGCATCCTCGAACTTACGACTAAATTCATCGTTCATAGCTGCCCTCATTACGCAACGCACAATCGTGTGATCATTGAGCCACTTCATGTAAGTGTCTCTCACAGTACAAGGAGCATTGACTATAGGTTCTTCAGATGTCTGATCCGTAAGGACATACAAAATCCTCTCATACTCCAACACGATCTTCAACTTTCGATACCAACTATCAAAGTTGGGTTTGATAAGCTTGTCGCTGTCCAACAGCGAATGAAGGGATAGTGTGTTGGCCATAACTGAAAGAAGAAAATATTAGCCTATTAGTATATGAATTATTTTTTTTAATCCTAAAGATATGGATTTTAGTCTAAAGGTCCTCTCACTATTTTTTGTGAATTAATAGCCTCTATCTCCAACTCGAGGAATTACATTAATTCTTTAGCGGGTACTAGAATCCACATGGACTGCATTCGGGCCCGAGTGTGGCTCGACCAATCCTCATGCATCCATGGGTAGGTTCATAATCAATTATTTCTCCAAACAACTTCTAGCATTAGATTTTGCCCTAGACTTCCCTTCAGCAAGCGTGTGGCGTCTCTACTGAAAATCCTGGTTAGATCCAACCATTAACATGACACATCAAGTTCATCCAACAAATGGATGTTCAGGCCTGAGCGTGGTTTGACCAATCTGAGTATTGATCTGAAGGTACATCATGATGATCATATGATGAATGATAATTTCAATACGTAATAGACACCAGGCGTGTGGCACCTTCAATGCTTATTTGGAATATTGGACTCATTATTACACACCTTAATGGGAGGCAATGATCAAGTTATCTCATAACTTTATCACTTTATGGACCTAATAATTTAGAGGATTTGATTTAAGAGAAGAAGTCGATCTGCAAGCTACAAATCCTTCCACTAACTTCATCAAATCATGTAAAGGATTAAACACAAGTTGGTCTAAAGATATCTAAATCAGTCACACTAATTCACCTTAATGGCATGGGTCTGCACGAATCGACTAGTTACCTAACCAAAACATAATCTATCATGTTGGCCAGATAAGTGAGATCAGCAGGAGGGATTTGCTCTTAACTCATCGTAGATGCATCTAGATGAATAGCTTCCAATTAAAAACCACTTGATCAAATCTGCCAAGCTTACCTTTGACACCAACTAGTTAAATAGTTTTGATTTGGTACACTAGAAGATTCGGGCTCAACCACGGAGTCATGATCATGATCCATTTATTAGAATCAAACATATGGACTTGATCAAACTTCAACTATTGAGATTGATTTAGAGAAATACTGACATAATCTAATTCAATATTTGATTAGATTTAATTAATTTCTCTACTTGATCCATATGTGTTTCTAACCCTAGGTCTAACCCATTAAAAGGACCTGATTCATGCTAACCCTTTGCTCATCATATTATGTGGTGTCTTAATGATCTTCAATTCTCAATTCTAAATCATTCAAACTTAATTCAAAATTAAGTGTGTGAAACATGTGTTTCAGTTTGTAGAACTATTCTACAAGGGTTTCAAGTGAAGCACACCATATGTTTCAATACATGAAAATAAATTTTTATAATATGTTTAACAATTAAACATATATAGGTATTGTTGGTGCAAAAATCCACTTGCGTCGGAGAAGCTGGAGTCGAGGAAGTCGCGGTCGTCGTCGGGACCTGCAAAGGAAGTCTAAACCGGAGGTGGGGTTGCTCCGGCAAGACCCTCCGATGCTCAAGTCAGTTCTCTGCCTCAACAAGAATGGAGTGCTCAAACGGAGAATTTAGCAGAGTTTTTAGATAAAAAAGATGAGAGCTTATCGAATAACGTATCTGGAGCCCCTCCCTTTTATAGGCGGAGGGGGCAGTAGCCTGATAGCGACGTCTGTAACCATCTGGCAGTGGGCTGCCCTGGGTCAGGTGGAGTTTGCTGCGAAGAGTAGTGGAGTGGACCCGTGGCTATCATCGGGGTGTGCCACGTGGAGTCTGCCGCGGGGAGTGGGGCGGCGTCTGTTGTCGCGATTCGCCAGCAGATGGGAGAATCGTGCGGTATCCATCACAGGAAGTGGAGCAGGATCGTGGCCGTTATTGTGGTCTGCCAGGGAGTAGTGAAGCTGCGCGAGACCCGTCGTAGGGAGTGGAGTAGTGCTGTGACCATTACTGTGGCCTGTCAGGGAGTGATGGAGCTGCATAGAGTCCGTCGCAGGAAGTGGAGCAGTGTTGTCCGTTACTGTGGCCTGCCAGGGGGTCCAGACTTGTCGGTCGAAGTTCGGTTGGAGTCGGTAGCGAGGTCCGGCTCCCGTAGGAGTCCGAGTGGAGTCTTCCTGCAATTAAAGTTAAAGGCGAAGTCCGGCTCCCGTAGGAGTCCGGACAAGGCTTACCGGCAGTTGGTGTTGAGGATGGAGCCCGACTCCCGTAGGAGTCCAGGCGGAGTCTACTTGCGGTTGAAATTATTGGCGGAGTCCGGCTCCCGTAGGAGTCCGGACGAAGTCTGTCTGCAGCCGTTGGAGTCGAGGATGAAGTCCGGCTCCCGTAAGAGTCCGGGCGGAGTCTTCCTGCAATTAAAGTTAAAGGCGAAGTCTGGCTCCCGTAGGAGTCCGGACAAGGCTTACCGGCAGCTGATGTCGAGGATGGAGCCCGGCTCTCGTAGGAGTCTGGGCGGAGTCTACTTGCGGTTGAAATTGTTGACAGAGTCCGGCTCCTGTAGGAGTCCGGACGAAGTCTGTCTGCAGCCGTTGGAGTCGAGGACGAAGCCCGGCTCCCGTAGGAGTCCGGGTGGAGTCTTTCTGCAATTAAAGTTAAAGGCGAAGTTCGGCTCCCGTAGGAGTCCGGACAAGGCTTACCGGCAGCTGATGTTGAGGACGGAGCCCGGCTCCCGTGGGAGTCCGGGCGGAGTCTACTTGCGGTTGAAATTATTGGCGGAGTCTGGCTCCCGTAGGAGTCCGGATGAAGTCTGTCTGCAGCCGTTGGAGTCGAGGATGAAGCCCGGCTCCCGTAGGAGTCTGGGCGGAGTCTTTCTGCAATTAAAGTTAAAGGCGAAGTCCGGCTCCCGTAGGGGTCCGGACAAGGCTTACCGGCAGCTGATGTTGAGGACGGAGCCCGGCTCCCGTAGGAGTCCGGGCGGAGTCTACTTGCGGTTGAAATTGTTGGCGGAGTCCAGCTCCCGTAGGAGTCCGGACGAAGTCTGTCTGCAGCCGTTGGCGTTGGCGACGAAGCCCGACTCCCGTAGGAGTCCGGGCGGACCTCCCGGAGCTGATCCTGCTGAGGACTTCGGCTGTGGATATTTTATACCCAACACCAGTCCCCTTACTTCCGAGTTTGAATTTTGAACAAAGGAAGTACAGAGAGGGATGGGCACAGCCGAAATCGTCCCCTCGAATCTTGTGCACTGCCGCCCCCAGATATTTTGGCATTAAATGTGCGCGCGCTGGACTCTTTTTCGATCGGGGCGACCTGAAGAGTCTTTTCGGAACTCCCGCCGAAACGTGATCCCAAGCGTTGCACTACAGAAATTTGCGAACAGTCAATCCTCGATAGTGGCGAGTGGGACACGTGGCATGCACCAGTTGGCCTAGGGACACCCGCCGCCATAACTGTGCTAAGATCCGCTGGCTATTTAAACCTCCTACTCTTCCTTTGGGGCTCCATCCTGCCGAAAGGACAGTATCTTTCTTTCATCTGAGAGCCTAACTATTCAGCCACTTCCTCCGCACCAGCCCTCGCTGTCTTCAGCCCCTCGATTCTTCTCTAAGGGGATCCCACATCATGCCCTCCACTCTAGAGGCCATCCTCGAAGGGATGTATAGGGCCTGGAGGAAGGCGAGGAGGAGAACAGCGACCGGTGAGTTCGTCGGTCATCAGGTGGCCGCTGAGGATCCCCATCATTTCAAAGGGGGCTCAAGGAAGAATTCCTTCAACAACAGGGGTTTAACAACGGGGGCCGCCGGTAAAGGTATTCTGTCCGAGAATTTCGGAGTAGCAAGGCGGGATGATATCGGTCAAGAGGGCAGAGCTGTCGTCACAAGCTGTGGCGGGATCCTTGATGTCGTCGTGGCCGTGGGACCAGAAGCGGTTGACGTCGATGGTGGGGCAGTAGAACCTGTTGCGGGGACGGTGGAAATAGCGCATGCCAACCTTGCCGGAGCATTTTGGACGATGGCTACCACGGAGTATTCGGTGATGACGCATATTTCTGGCGCCACCGTTGCCCCCAGGGTGACTCCGGTTCTTCTTGAAACAGGTCTTCATCGCTGTTGCCGTTGCCCTTACCGTCCCCGGGAATCTATCCCATCCTTTTCCCCCTGAGGTTGGGACTTTGGAGGTGGAGCGAAATAAGACGGGGCGAAAGCCGATAAGCTCATCACACGTACTGGACGACGCGGCTGGGAAGAGAAGTTTGCAGCTTGAAGTGGCCTCCGGTGCATCCTTTCCAAACCGTGTTCGCGAGACTTGCAATGATGTATACACATTTTTTTTTTTTTTTTGGGCCACCGGGTCTTGTAATGTACATCCTGTCAGTTGAAGAATGGAAAGGAGATTTTGTTACCTCGTCTGCATCTTGTATCGGGTAGTCGTCTGTCGAACTTCTTTATTCTTCTTTTTTCTCTCTTCTTTCTTTTCTTCTTTTCTTTTTCACGTCGTCCCAAGGTCATCGACGGTCTCTTTTATTCATGTTGGATTGTTATTTGCCGAGCTCCTTTTCGACTTTTACGCTGTTCGAAGATACCTGGTTGTCATTTTCCCGTCAACGGCTGTGGGCTTGCTTGGGGCCAATCGGGCCTGGGGTCCCTCCTAGGGTTTGAGTTTGGAGATTCGAGCTTCTGTCACCCTAAGTAGGTTGTCCTGTTTTGTGTCAAAACTTCCTCAAAAGTTGGGACTCCCTGTGGGAGCCCCAGTCCTTGCGGTGACAGAGTTTTTTGTACCTCGATCGCTATCCATTTTCCAATCGTAGCTGTCATAGTCTGTTGCCTTCCTTTTTCCTTTTCGCTCGAAGTTTTTCTTCGCTGAAGTCAAGGCAAGTTCGGCTCCCGTGGGAGTCCGGACGGAACCCTCTGTGATTGGAGTCACGGGCGGAGTTCCTTGCAATCAAAATCAGATGCGAAGTTCGGCCCCCGTAGGAGTCCGGACGAAGTTTGTCTGCAACCGTTGGAGTCGAGGATGAAGCCCGGCTCCCGTAGGAGTCCGGACGAAATCTTTCTGCAATCAAAGTTAAGGGCGAAGTATGGCTCCCGTAGGATTCCGGATGAATCTTACCGGCGGTTGACTTGGCGACGAAGCCCGGCTCCCGTAGGAGTCCGGGCGAAGTCCCCCTTGGGGTCGGAGTCGTAGGCGGAGCCCATCTCCCATAGGAGTTCGGATGGATCTTACCGGCAGTTGAAGTTGGTGATGGTGCTCGTCTCCCGTGGGAGTCCGGGCGGAGTTTGCAAGGGCTAATCCTGTTGAGAACTTCGGTCGTGGGTATTTTGTACCCAACACTCTCCCCATCCAGTCTAAATGGAACCGGGCCTGCGACTCTGCTCAAGTTAGGGCGAGGTTCTCCTCCTGTCCCTAACAGGGCTGTGGGAGCTCATATGGGTGTTGTAAGGCCTCTCCCCCCATCCGGTCTAAATGGAACCGGGCCTTCGACTTTGCTCAAGTTAGGGTGAGGTTCTCCTCCTGTCCCTAACAGGGCTGTGGGGGCTCATATGGGCATTGTAAGGCCTCTCCCCCCATCCGGTCTAAATGAAACTGGACCTTCAACTTTGTTCAAGTTAGGGCGAGGTTCTCCTCCTGTCCCTAACAGGGTTGTGGGGGCTCATATGGGCGTTGTAAGGCCTCTCCCCCCATCCGGTCTAAATGGTACCGGGCCTTCGACTTTGCTCAAGTTAGGGCGAGGTTCTCCTCCTGTCCCTAACAGGGTTGTGGGGGCTCATATGAGCGTTGTAAGGCCTCTCCCCCCATCCGGTCTAAATGGAACCGGGCCTTCGACTTTGTCGGGACGAGTTTCTCTTTCGCTTCTGACACGGTTTGTGCGAATTGTTTAAAGACGTGCAGGTATGCAACTTTCAATTAAAATGAAGTTATTGGTAGTACATCCGTAAGTTTTTCGAGTTTCACGATCGCGGGAGGTCGGCTCCTCCGAGTTCCTTAAGATAATAAGTTCCTGGCCGGACTACTTCTTTGACTTCATATGGTCCTTCCCAGTTTGGGGTGAGTTTCCCCCGGTCTTGAGGTTGCGAGACAGCAGCTCATCGAAGTACTAGATCTCCTGCTTTAAAGGCTTTGTTCTTGACTCGGGTATTGTAATATCGAGCAACTTTCTGTCTGTAGGCTGTCATTCGAACCTGAGCGATCTCCCGTCTTTCTTCCAGCAGGTCGAGGTTGGCTCTAAGACTTTGTGAATTTTGATGCTCGTCGAATGCCACGACTCGTGCCGATGGGAGTTTAAGCTCGATTGGGATGACGGCTTCCGTACCGAAGGCTAAAGCAAAGGGGGTCTCCCCCGTAGGTAACCTCTGGGTAGTTCGATATGCCCATAGCACATGATAAAGCTCGTCCGCCCAAGTTCCCTTTGCTTTTTCAAGCCTTGTCTTAATCCCCTGCAAAAGGGTTCTGTTAGTCACCTCAGCTTCGCCGTTTACCTCGGGATGGGCTACTGATGTGAAGTTGTGGGAGATGTTTAGATCTTCACAGAATTTGGCAAATTTTGCTCTCACAAATTATCGTCCATTATCAGTGATTAGGGTTCTAGACAGACCGAACCTACACACGATCGACTTCCAGACAAAATCTTGTACTTTTGCTTCTGTGATTTTTGCCAGTGGTTCGGCTTCAACCCATTTGGTGAAGTAGTCGATCGCTACAAGAAGGAACTTTCTTTGCCCAGACGCCATGGGAAAAGGGCCAAGGATATCCATCCCCCATTGCGCGAAAGGCCATGGGGCACTCAAGGGTGTGAGCTCGGTGGCGGGCTGTCTCTGGACGTTGGCGTATCTCTGGCACCGATCACACCTTTTGACGTATTCAACAGAATCATGATGCATCATTGGCCAGTAATATCCTTGGCGGAGTAGCTTGTGGGATAAAGATCTAGCCCCCAAGTCGTTTTCGCAAACTCCTTCATGCACTCCCACAAGGTGTAGTCAGCTTCCGAGGGCCAGAGATATTTTAAGAGGGGTAAAGAGTATGATCTCTTGTACAGTTTGCCCTCATAAAGGAGGTATCTCGAGGCTTGATTTCGGAGCTTCCGAGCTTCTTTCGCATCCTGGGGGAGGACTCCATCTCTGAGATAGATTATCAGTGGGTCGATCCAGCTGGGTTCGTGGTCGATCTCCATCACGGGCCGCGACTCCTCTGTACTCGGGTGCTTCAGAACTTCAAAGAGAACACCTTTGGGCAATTCGGCCGGAGCCAATGTTGCCAGTTTGGAGAGAAGGTCGGCTCTGGTATTCTCCATCCTTGAAATCTGTCTAATGTTGAAGCTGCCAAAGGCGGGAGTAAGTTCATTTACCTTCTCAAGGTATTTGGCCATACTGTCTTCCCGCACCGCATAACTCCCGCCGACTTGTCCCACCACCAGTTGGGAGTCACTGCGCACTTGGAGTTGACCTATTCCCAGCTCTTTGGCGATCCTTAATCCTGCGATCAGAGCTTCATACTCCACTCCATTATTCATTGTGGGGAACTCGAAATGCAGGGCGTACTCTGCGATGACTCCCTCCGGACTGACCAAGAGCAGGCCTGCACCTGCGCCCGACATGTTGGAAGATCCGTCCACATAGAGGGTCCAAAAGCGATCGGGGGGATTGGCTTCTTCGTTGGGGGAGTTCGGTTGAGATTTCAGGTCATTAGCTTTGCTTTGCTCAGGTTCGGCCTCCTCTGGGATGGTGCACTCGACAATAAAATCTGCCAGTATTTGGGCCTTTACTGCTGGTCTAAGTCTGTAGTTGATGTCGAATTCCGTGAGCTTGATCGTCCATTTTGCCATTCTTCCGGAGGTGTCAACCCGGTGCAAAACCGCCTTGATCGGTTGATCGGTGAGTAGCGTTACGGTGTGCCCTTGAAAGTAGGGTCGGAGCCTCCGAGCTGCAATCAATAAGGCGTAGGTCAGTTTTTCTAATTTGGTGTACCTGGTTTCGGCGTCCCTCAGCGCGCGGCTAATGTAGTAGACTGGTCGCTGGACTTTCGCTTCTTCTTTGACGAGGACGGCCGCGAGGGCCATGGGAGAGACTGCCAGGTATAAAAATAGTTCCTCCCCGGGTTCAGGCTTTGCCAACAGCGGGGGCGAGCTAAGGTAGCCTCTTAACTCTTCGAACGCCTGTTGGCACTCAGAGGTCCAACAGAAGTTCTTCGGCTGCCTGAGGGTTTGAAAGAAGGGCAAGCACTGTTCGGCCGACCTTGCGACGAAGCGATTAAGAGCCGCTATCCTCCCTGTGAGGCGCTGAACCTCTTTGATCGACTTTGGGACGGTCATCTCCTGTATGGCGTGAATTTTCTCTGGATTGGCCTCAATCTCGTGCCCTGATACCATGAAGCCCAAGAACTTTTCTGAGGTTACTCCGAAAGCACATTTAGTTGGGTTCAGCTTCATTTTATACTTTCGGAGAGCGCTAAAGGTCTCCTCGAGGTCGGCGACATGATTTCTGGAAGACTTGCTTTTTATGAGCATATCGTCCACATAGACCTCCATGTTTCGGCCGATCTGCTCCTTAAAGATTTTGTTCACCAACCGTTGGTAGGTTGCGTCCGCATTCTTGAGGCCGAAAGGCATGACCCTGTAACAGTAAATGCCGCGATTAGTGATGAAAGCTGTCTTTTCTTCATCTTCAGATGTCATTCTAATTTGATTATAGCCGGAGAATGCATCCATAAAGGTGAGGAGCTCATGGCCTGAAGTCGCGTCCACCAGTTGGTCGATTCTGGGAAGGGGGTAGCTGTCCTTTGGACAAGCCTTATTCAGCTTTTTGAAGTCTATGCACATCCTCCACTTGCCGTTTGCTTTTTTGACCAGAACAACATTGGAAATCCAATCAGGATAATTGACTTCCTTAATGAATTCGGCCTTGAGGAGCTTATCCACTTCCTCGGCTATCGCCTTCTGCCTCTCTGGGGCATGACTCCAAATTTTTTCTTTCGTCGGTCGATGCTTTGGATCGACGGCCAGATGATGCTCCATGACTTCTGTGTCAATCCCCGGCATGTCTGCTAGAACCCAAGCAAAAACGTTTGCATTCCTCCGTAGAAAGTCAATAAGACGTGTCCGCACCTCCTCCCCCAGGTTGGAGCCGATTAGCGCCACATGCTCTGCGTTCCCATCATTCAAAGGGATTGGTACCAGATCTTCGATTGGGCCGCCCCTTTCTTCGGTGAGATCATCGCGAGCATCTAGTCCATCGACGGGACAGGGGTCAGCCTGATCGCTTCTTTGCAAAGCGATGTTGTAGCAGTGTCTGGCCAGGGCCTGGTCTCCCCGGACCTCTTCGATCCCCTAGTTGGTGGGGAACTTCAACTTCAAATGGTAGGTCGAAATGACAGCTCGGAGGGCATTGAGGCCGGGTCGGCCAAAGATTGCATTGTAGGCGGATGGCACCTTCACCACCAAGAAATTCACTAGAGCCCTGGATTGCTTTGGGTATTGACCCGTGGTCACAATCAAAGCTACCATTCCTTCCGTCGGAACGGCGTCACCGGTAAACCCCACCAGGGGGGAGCAAATCGGCCTCAGATGACCGCCAAGAGCAGACATTCTTGAAAAGGTGTCGTAGAACAAGATGTCAGCCGAACTTCCGTTGTCGACAAGAATGCGACGGACATCGTAATTTGCTATATTCAAGGAAACTACGACCGCGTCGTTATGAGGAAATTGGACTCCCTGGGTGTCTTCTTCGGTAAAGGTTATGGGTTCTTCAATTTTTTGCCGCTTGGGGGATACAGATGGTATGTTGGTTGCCTCCCGCTGGGATCCCCCGAAAATGGTGTTGACGGAATCCAATAGAGGCCGATCATCCGGCCACTCCTCGTCGGCGACCATAGTCGGAGGTAGTTGTGCGAAGGCCTCGCGAGAAGACATCAGATGAGGAAAGGAGGAGTGGGTGCCGGATAAGATGATCGGAGGCGGATCCACTGAGCGCTCCTTTAAGAATAAGGGTACTGCGAAGGCACGCCCTTCCTCTAGCGCCAATCCTGTTGGTGCAAAAATCCACTTGCGCCGGAGAAGCTGGAGTCGAGGAAGTCATGGTCGCCGCCGGGACCTGCAAAGGAAGTCTAAACCGGAGGTGGGGTTGCTCCGGCAAGACCCTCCGACGCTCAAGTCAGTTCTCTGCCTCAACAAGAATGGAGTGCTCGAATGGAGAATTTAGCAGAGTTTTTAGATAAAAAAGATGAGAGCTTATTGAATAACGTATCTGGAGCCCCTCCTTTTATAGGCGGAGGGGGCAGTAGCCTGATAGCAACGTCTGTAACCATCTGGCAGTGGGCTGCCCTGGGTCAAGCGGAGTTTGCTGCAGAGAGTAGTGGAGTGGACCCGTGGCTATCACCGGGGTGTGCCACGTGGAGTCTGCCGCGGGGAGTGGGGCGGTGTCTGTTGTCTCGATTCGCCAGCAGATGGAAGAATCGTGCGGTATCCATCACAGGAAGTGGAGTAGGATCGTGGCCGTTATTGTGGTCTGCCAGGGAGTAGTGGAGCTGCGCGAGACCCTTCGTAGAGAGTGGAGTAGTGCTGTGACCGTTACTGCGGCCTGTCAGGGAGTGATGGAGCTGCGTAGAGTCCGCCGTAGGAAGTGGAGTAGTGTTGTCCGTTACTGTGACCTGCCAGGGGGGTCCAGACTTGTCGGTCGAAGTTCGGTTGGAGTCGGTAGCGAGGTCCGGCTCCCGTAGGAGTCCGGGCGGAGTCTTCCTGCAATTAAAGTTAAAGGCGAAGTCCGGCTCCCGTAGGAGTCCGGACAAGGCTTACCGGTAGCTGGTGTTGAGGATGGAGCCCGGCTCCCGTAGGAGTCCGGGCGGAGTCTACTTGCGGTTGAAATTGTTGGTGGAGTCTGGCTCCCATAGGAGTCCGGACGAAGTCTGTCTGCAGGCGTTGGAGTCGAAGACGAAGTCCGGCTCCCGTAGGAGTCCGGGCGGAGTCTTCCTGCAATTAAAGTTAAAGGCGAAGTCCGGCTCCCGTAGGAGTCCGGACAAGGCTTACCGGCAGCTGATGTCGAGGACGGAGCCCGGCTCCCATAGGAGTCCGGGCGGAGTCTACTTGCGGTTGAAATTGTTGGTGGAGTCCGGCTCCCGTAGGAATCCGGACGAAGTCTGTCTGCAGCCGTTGGAGTCGAGGACGAAGCCCGGCTCCCGTAGGAGTCCGGGCGGAGTCTTTCTGTAATTAAAGTTAAAGGCGAAGTCCGGCTCCCGTAGGAGTCCGGACAAGGCTTACCGGCAGCTGATGTTGAGGATGGAGCCCGGCTCCCGTAGGAGTCTGGGCAGAGTCTACTTGCGGTTGAAATTGTTGGCAGAGTCTGGCTCCCGTAGGAGTCCGGACGAAGTCTGTCTGCAGCCGTTGGAGTCGAGGATGAAGCCCGGCTCCCGTAGGAGTCCGGGCGGAGTCTTTCTGCAATTAAAGTTAAAGGCGAAGTCTGGCTCCCGTAGGAGTCCGGACAAGGCTTACCGGCAGCTGATGTTGAGGATGGAGCCCGGCTCCCGTAGGAGTCCGAGCGGAGTCTACTTGCGGTTGAAATTGTTGGCGGAGTCCGGCTCCCGTAGGAGTCCGGACGAAGTCTGTCTGCAGCCGTTGGCATTGGCGACGAAGCCCGGCTCCCGTAGGAGTCCGGGCGGACCTCCCGGAGCTGATCCTGTTGAGGACTTCGGCTGTGGACATTTTATACCCAACAGGTATGATCTAAACTTTATTCATACATCTCATGTATCATGATAACTTTTAAATCAATACCAATTACATCATATGTAACATGTAATTCAGATCTAAAATAATTTTATATCTAAATTTTATCTTATTATAATAAATTATAAATTACTTTAGATCTAATCTAAATATGTTTATGATCAAACTAATACATAAAAGTTTGTTCACATTTCTTCTTCATGAAACTGGATCACAACGACACCCCTATACGTCATAAGAGAATCCATCGAATAGACAAAAAAGAGATTAATCTCTTCAATCTCTTATGACCAGATGGTCTGATGATTTCATCAATCCGAGTACTAGGCTACTAAGATCTAAAATTTAATTTCATATATAATTACATGAACATGCAATCATTGACAAAACTATTTTATGTCATGAATATATCCTTGATCTCATCAATTATGTTCTTCATCTAATCTAATTAGATTTGATGTATCATATATATCATATCAAATCTAAAATTTATCTTATACTGATTATAAAATATTAATTTTAGATTTAATATCATATAAAAAATAATTAGATACAAATATAAATGCATAAAAAATTAATTTCTGATAAAATTTATTTTCGCACAGTGCTGAATTATGATAGGATTCAGATCTAAATATCCATCGAAACAGATCCAATTTAAATCTAAAATAGTCTTCACTTCATAAAAAAAATAATAAAATTAAAATTATATTAAAATAGATTTAAAATTGACTTTTAATTTATATTATTTTTCATTAAAAATTTAGTAATAGCAAAATTTTGTTATAATAGATTTATAACAACCTCAATCAACCATTGATTAGGCACCTTTAATCCAATAAAAATTAGATAAAAAATTTTATATAAATAGGTTTAAATAAAATTTAATATTATATAAGAAATTTCAATTATATATTATATAAATAATCATAAAAAATTCTATTTTGTATGTATATATTTCAAATCTGCTCTGATACTAGTTGAAGGGGAGGAAACAGTTTTCCTCCAGAATGTCCAGGTTGTATCTAAGATTTTTTTTTAGTTTTTTACTTATTTAAGGATCAAATCTTTACCTAAATTATAATAAAATTAGAGATCAAATCTTAAATTATTTAATATAAACCTTCGCGAAGGTCTGGATATGCAAATCCTCTACTTCGCATGCATGTCGACATCACAGAAAAGTAGGATGAACTCCAATCCAATTGGCTTTGTGACTCAATCAATCGAGGGATGAGATGTGATGATGTGATATCTCACACCAGCAAATAGGATGCCCAAGAAGGATCCACACCCAAAGAGAGGAGGTGGCAACAAAGGAAGAGATGTAGAAGATAAAGGACCTCTCTCTTCACCCACGCCTGTCTCTTTGTCTCTTTTTCTCTTCTCGTAATTTGATTTGTTTGCTATTCTATTCTCTTCATTCATCCATAGGTAGAGACTCTCTCTATTTATAGATGATTCTCATAATCCAATGAAAAGAAAACTCTTTATTCAAATCTGATTTGAATTGGTCCAATACTTATGAAAGGACTCCTATATGAGATATAATTGCCATCACTTATGACATCCACTTTGCACCCACTCCCACACCCACTTGAGATGTCCCAAATAAGCATCAAACTAATTTTTGGTCATGCTTCATGAGTGGATATTCCTAATGTAAGTAGAAATACTCATATTTCATCCAAAATAGGTCCGATTTGAGTCCGATTCGAAGTCGATTTGAAATAATTTCTAAAGATTGTCAATCCTAAACTCTTTAGGACTTTTGTACCAAGTCTAACTTAAATTTTTGAACCTATTTAAGTCTAATTAATTTAGATCTAATCTAAAATTAATTAGTACTTAAATTCAATCTTTTATATATTCCATGGATCATAGATAGAAATTGTTCATCCTCGAGATTGAATATGAACCTCATGTGTAGTGTTGGCTCTAATAGTCAACTCTTCAATCCTGTTTGACCCATAACTCAATTCTCAATCAAGTTAATTTATATGTTCAATCAAATCAAGTACTTTCAGATTGGACATATAAACATAAGTCAATTCCTTTCTACTTTGTTTGACTTGTGTGTGTGAATCCATAGGTTCAAAAACTAAGTCGGTAGCACAGGAATCAATTTCTGCACTAATCGAGATACCATCTAGCAATGGTTTTCGATGTTTAGATAGATCAAATTATCACAAAAAAATATTTCAGAATCCATACTCATAGTTACCGCATAATTCATCCTTTTGATCCTGGATGCTCTAGGATGGTCTCAGGTTAACTGTCAACCAAGATTGCTTTATCCATATTGTATTTCAATCTTTTAAATCCATCTCATGGATTACCCTGGCCAAAGCTTTACTAAATTAAAATACAGAGATACATCAACTTCAATAATTCAGAGGGGTCAATCCCATCTTGATCTACACACAGACTTCGCAAGTACTTGATTGTACCCAGTAGCCTTCTGTCACTGCGTTAAAAATTTAGATAGCTCAGCACCAAAGCACAGTGAGTTGCTTGCAAGTCACTATAATGATCTCAGATCCGAAGGATGTTTATACCCATGTGTTTCGTGTGCAACTCTTGACAGCAGAATGCTCAGCAGATGAGTCATTTGTTCAGTGATGATATATCCTTACATCTCACCTGTATGCCATACCAGTGTCACCACACTCCTTGGTTAAGAGGATAATCAATCTATATGGCACACCATGATCTTCACTCGATTAATGTCATCATCTCGTAATGATGTATCATTTGATCTTAAACTTGTTTAAGAACTATACGATAAATCCTCTCTTTATCGTATACTAGCATAGTTCTAGGGACTTCATCACAGTACAAGAGTTCAAGGAAGATGTCACTTTGTGATGAAAAATATCAAAATAACTATTATTCAATAATCAGTAATTCATATATAAGGATGAACTCAATCGTCATACAATTGATTTTAAGACAATTTCTAACACACCCACATCCTTGTATTAGTGTCCTATACATAAGTGGCTAGTGAGATCTGCCACCTTCTCCATCGAGTATACATAAGATATACCAGTCTATCTAGAATATTGTTCTCCATCTCAATATTTCTATGATAAAAAATATTTAAGATTAGAATTTTATGTCTTACTAGTATGATCCATTCATGTCTCCTAAAACTATTGCTCTATTCTTTGGGGTTCATCATAATCTTAGACATAATAAGATGCAGCTAAAATGATGAATCAATACCGCAAATAATAAATATCATTACATGAGTTGAAAAATTACTAAGAAAAGTTTCATCGTAACACACTTGCGATTAGCTTATAGGGCACTCTTCTTTCATGGGTCCCTTGCATATCATGGGTCTGCATTTCATTCCAAAAATCTGAACTTAAAAATCTGTGGACCCTTGATTCAAATTTGAATTGTTGATTAATCCATAATTCCTTAAACAATCATAAAATGTATCAAATTCTAAATAATATAGAATAATTATCAAAGGTTTAAATACTTTTTATGTTACATTTTTGTACTTATCACACCCCCCAATTTGAACTTTACTTATCCTCGAGTAAAGAAAGGATTCAGATTTAGATACCTTTTAGCTTAGAGTTTCAAGTTTTATCAAGTAATTTTTTCAAAGAGCCATTGATGTTTAGTAGAGCGAGAGTGAGGTCTGTCATCGGAGTATTAGTACTTAACCAATATGAGAATTAAGTAAAGAACATTGAATCTTTTCTGATCTCTTTCTAAATTGTCTCTACTTTTATCTCTAAATCATTAACTTCATATGGATAAGTATATTGTTACTTTCGTCCTTCATTTATTATAAAAACATCTTTATATTACCCATATTTTGATGCGAGACACAACGCTTACTCAGACGAAGGGGTCCGATTACTAGGTGGGAGACCAATGTTTAGATTTTTTCTTTCCCTCTTTCTTTTTTTTTTTAACATTGTACTGCTATTGAGTGTCTAACCTATTAAGCTTTCTGTCTGATCCATATAGCGAGTTTTCAGCCAATGACTCTAAAATCAGATGATTTTAGGGCACTAGGTATAAAATATCGCTCGGATTTACTTGAATCAAATGGACTATGAGTTAAGACTAGCCTTACAATGAGCTTCTTTGCCCTTTTCACTTTTCAACACGAACCTCAATGCTTGCTTGAGCAAAGGGGCCGATTACTTGGCAAGAAGTACTTAAAAATTATTTTACTTATATATATATATTTTTATATATATAAAGAAATGTATAATTACTCTACACTAGCCCATCAGAAGTCAATTCTTCTTTAATGAAAGTAGGAGGAATTTAGAAGTGCTCATGAAAAAAAATATTTATGTTCTGGATTTAACTCTTTATTGAATTTTTTTAATACTTGATCCCTCGATATCTCACAAACTCTCTGATTTGTGCATCAATTTACTTTTAAAAAAAAATTACTTAGTTCAGTTTGATTCTTTTAAGCATAATTGGATGCCTAAATACTAAATGCTAACTTACTTGTGGACTTAAATTTTTTTTTTATTATTTTCCTCTCAACTTAATTGATATTATCCACAATGAAGAAAGAAAAATAGAGGGTGTAATAGGTAAAAAAGAGATAGGAAAGAATGCATCTGACTTGCTGTGTTCTTGATTTAGCAAGGGACATCAGATGTCCTTGAGGATGCATACTTGGCTCTCCTCCCAACTTATTCACTGAAGCAATTGAAGTAAAAATCTAAATAAATAAAAAAAATTAAAATATAAGGAGTTGGGTTACCTCCCAGTAAGCACTAAGTTTAACGTCTTCAGCTGGATGCTAAAAGAATACTTATCCTATTCCTATCCAAATCTTAACATGGATCTATAACTTCTTATGTGATTCGGGCTCTTCCTCAAAGTATTTCTTACATGGGACCATTATGTGACTCATTTCCCTAACAATTAATAATTTTTCCTCTATAATTAGATCTAGGTATAACTTAAGTACTAGTCAGGGTTCTAAGGGACTTAGATCTATGTACTCAATGTATTGAGAGAGTATTTTTGGATCCCCTATTAGTGCCTCTTCCTTTTTAGGCAAAGGTTTAACCAATGTCATGAGGGGTTCAACTAGTAATTCTGATCTTGGCTGAGTATAATGGTCAATAGGTTTGGATACCACATTATTATTATCAGCTTCAGATATCTTTTTCAGTTTCTCAGACCTGAATATTCTCAATTGATCGAATTAATTTTTAAGTTCTAGACCATTCTAGGCTCTAGGGTCAACCTCAAGTTGGCTTGGTAATCTATCCTTTTCTAGTTCACTTGTAGTTGATTGGCCCAATTATTGTAATAACTGATCAGTGATTTGCATGAAATTATTGAGAGTATTTTTAATTTTTGAGGTTGATTGTGCCATGACTTCTAAACTCTTTTCTAATGTATTGACTCCTTCATGATCTAAATCTAATTGATTGTTCCATGCTTGATTGGGCCTTAGGTAGGGCTAATAAAAAATATGAGCTCCTAATGTTGCATCTTGTGACCATATAAAATTAGGATAATTACCCCATCCTAGGTTATAGGTTGGTGCATAAAGTTCATTCATATATCTTTCATTGAATGCACTTTCCTATGTGAATCCATTTTGGGTTGGACTCATCAAGTAAGGATACTCCTCCACAACATGATCTAATGCATCCAGTGCATAGGGGTGCTAGCACTTTGGTTAAATTAGATATATCTTTCGAATTCTAAGGCTTCAATTTTACTGATCAAAGTTGCAATTCTAGTATCTTCAAACTCCCTTGCATAAATGTATGCATCTTCAATTTTAGTAAATGTAGGATGCATGTTAATCATTTAAGGGCCAATTATAAAATTATTAGCTAAGGATCTAATTCTAGATGGCTGGATAGAGCTAATTGGGTAACACAAATCCTATAAGATTTTAGGTTGTCTAATGAAATCCATTTCTTCCTCAATGATCTTATAGGCTTGTAGACTTTAGATTGTATCTGGTAGTTATTGTTTTATCCTAGTAGGATTTTTTTTAATTTATTTATTTTTTATTTTTTATATGTGTGAGAGAAAGAGAGAAGAAGAAAAGTTCTAGTGATGAGAGTCCTAAGAAGTCCTAGACCTGTAGATGATAGATGAGAGTGTTTTAATTAGATTTAACTTTTAAAAACAAGCAAGTTATCAAATAAATTAAAACTCTACTTAGGATTATCCTAATTTTAGACAGCTCCTAATTGTCAGGGTTGCCTTCAAGTCCTCTAAATTCAAAATTGGCTAACCAAATCGATCAGGTAAGTATAAGATCGATGGAAAGCTCTCCGTGCTTTCATAACAGACCTAATTAGAGAACCATCTTTCTTCGAAATATAGTTTCTGAACTACTTTTCTAGACACCAATAGGCCAACCAACTTGAATTTGATCCAACTCTTGGATTCTCCTATCCTAATGAGCTCGGGTGTCCATAGGGTTGACGTCTAGTTGATTTTAAATTAAAAGCTTGGGTCAATGTAATATGAAGGATGGTGGTTTTTAGACTAGAAAAGGGTGATCAAATCTCTAACTTATCTTATTTAATGGGTTGTGCCTTTAAAGTATTTTATGACTATGCAATGCAAATAAAGCAGGATGTTCGAGCATAAATAAAAAGTTTTTAAATTTTAATTTATTTCTCTATATTAGTTAAGTATTATGATGTGTTAGTATCCTTCTTTTTTTTATATTTAAAAAAAAAAAAATTAAAAGTACGAAGAGCAAAAATTTAGACATAAATTAAAACACGTCAAATTTTCTGACAATGATGCCAAAAACTTCATATATCTTAAATTATACCGCAAGTACATAATGTGCAATATAGCACATTTGGTGAGTACAGATCGATCTCATGAGAAATTAGATTTTTAAAAAGTGTTTAAATTCTTACTCAAACGAGCTCTAAAAAAAAGATGGAGAGATTGCTTGTAACTACTACTAAAGTAATGAAAGAAATAATTATAGATTATATTAACTAAAAGATCTAAGACTTTTGAATCTACTAGGCCAATGAATTAGATAGCCTTTCTATGGTTTTTTTATGATATCTCTTGATTAAGGTATAAAATATGAACAAGCATAGATAATGAAAAGATTTAACTCAATTATGATCTATCAAGTATTTCGTCATCCTAATTAATGACAGAATAATATTCTATAAGCCAATCACATATGGGATACGATCGAGTATTTTCTGTAATTTATTTTTCAAACTCATGTAATTGACATTGATATTTAATAAAATAGGCTTTTCGATTCATTATATGCTGTATCTTATTATTTTTTTTAAGATTATAATGAACCCTATAGGTTTGGGCAATGATTTTAGGGCTGTGATAAGATCATGTCAGTGAGACCTAAATCTTTAATAATCATAATCTAAAATATTTTCAGTCATTGGTTTATTAAAATCAGAGATCGATGATACCGGTTAGATTAGAATGTCCTATGTATGCTTGTGATGAGGGTGGTTGGTCTCACAATCACTTATGTGGTGATGCTAATACAAAGATGTGAATATTGATTAGAGAATGAGTTTATTGAATAGACCTAAGAGAGAACATCTGATAGAGTCTTATTTACATGTTAGCTGATGATTCTCTAGTGAGAGTTGTGTAAGTGATCTTTGACCTGAGATCGTCATGGTACTTTGTGTATATGAATCTATATTTTGGTTCACTTTTTAACTTGATTCTTTGATCCTTATGTGAGATGTTCTAGATATGGTGAAGTATGCATAGAGGTTGTTAGTGATCTATAAGGGATCAGTCACTCTTAATAAGGGAAGTGAACATCCTATGTGATCTCAAAGGTCGATGATTTTGAAAGTCTTTGGCCAAAACAAGATGATAATTAGAAAGAGATTTCTAATATATCATCAACTGAATCATCACCTTCTGATTAAGATACATATAGATAAGTAATTATATTTGACATGTTTCATACCCACAACTCATCTGGGAAGTTATTTGACTAAAGGATTAAATTACACGATAACTTGCTACTGAAGGATATTTTGATAATTTTTATTAAAATTTTAAATCTTTTAGGTAGTCATGACATATTGCTAGATATCAATCTTGATTTGTGGACTCATCAAAATTAAAAGAGTTTAATTCGATAATTAATTAGGAAGAGTTCTAGTTGATTAGGACTCTTGAGCTGACCTAATCTGATCAGATTAGAGTTAGGTCAAGAGTTCATATCCACTACTGGCTAGATTTAGAATCCAATGGATCATACACTTTGGGATTCAATCTTGATCTAATTTAATTTAGATTTAATATAAATCTTAGGGGTTAATTTGATATGCTAGCATATTGTGTTAACCCAAGTTTCTAATTTGATTAAGTTCAAAGTGTTTAAGCTAAACTAGACCAGTTGTTTTTAACCTAATTGGATTGGATCTAATTTAATTGGACTCTTATCTAACTTGGAAGTGTTTCAAGTGTGGAAAAAGACCTCCACACCCATCATGTTTCATGCCCAAAAATAAATGCCGCCCACCCTTAATTACGTTGAGAAGTGGAAGAGTCCTTCTTCATGAAAACTCTTATCCATCTCCTTGTTTTCCTCTAGATTCCTTATTATTACATGATGATTTTTTATGGGGGATTTATGGGGCATAGAAGAGGAGGAATCCTTCTGTATGAAGGTTCTTTTGTGCCACTTAAAGACATGGAGAATAAATTCTCCACACGAAGACTTGGAGCACCAAGAGTTGGCGCCCCTCGGTGCTTCTTCACATCCCCTCTTGGCCTATTTATATGGGGCGGTCCATATGACCTAAGGACTGAATTTTGGATGAAAATTAGAGCTAATTGGCATGTGATAAGAAAAAAAAAATTAAAAAAAATTTGAGAAAAAGTCAAAGAAAACATTAAGAGGAAAAGTTGTAATAGGGGTGGCGAGAAAATTAGCAAGTGTTGCTAGTTTGTCCTAGGATTTGATTTTTTCATATATTGGAGTACAAAATCAAATCTTAGGTTATGAGACTTTTAAATAAATTTTTTTGACATGATCTTAATGGTAAAATCAAAGGTAACTGAGTATTGGTGCGATCGTTCTTCGAGTTTGAAGCTAGTAGTATTCTTATGAAGAAAAGGCTGCGGCAGTGCACTGTTTAGGAAAAACCTTAGTCAACTTTCGCATGGATCATCAATGGAGGGCTTTTATTTTGGAGTCTCATGGGGATCACCATCTTACCATATTGCTCTTTTGAGGAAGTATAAAATTCTATCACTTTGCATGCTTGTTTTTGTTTTGTTTGACATCTTTAAGGTGATTCTAGGGTTTGGATTTTGATTTGATAGTTTTAATTGTTAAAGCTTTCGATATGCATGTTTTAAAAATTTTAAAATTTATTTTTTACTATATGATCAAAACTCAATAGTGGTATCAAAGCCACCCTTGTTAGATTCGAGCAAACAAGTGTAAAAGTTGTAATATAGAATTGTTCTAGTTCATATTTTGCCAAAAATATTGCATCGATTTCTAGCATCGATCTTAAAATCAAAAATTATTGTTGACTTTATTTGAATCATGGATTTAAATTTTAGTTATTAAAATTTTAAATTTATGATAATATGAAATTTATTGATTCATGGTTGCTTGATGCTTAAATCTATTTTTGATTAAGGGTGTAATGCATTCCTAATTCGATTAGGGTTTGTTTCTATTTTGACTAAACTTGTTATATATGTTAAGTCATTTATGCACCCTTATATGATTATTGTAATAATTTTTGGTATGTCAATATAATTGATATTATATCTTGTAAAGCATGTTGAATTACATAATTTGTATGTTACATTTTATGTAGTAGTAGTTAGGATGTGCCAAAACCAGTTCAAAGATCCTTTATAAAATTATATTAAGTTATAATATCAGGATTCATTTTCAAATTAAATATCAAATTTATTTGATCAATTAGTGTCTAGATAAGTAAGAAAGGTGATTTTCTAATTAGATCCGTATGCTGGTCTGGCTAACTTTGTTGGTGTCTAAGAAAAGCTACGGAGAGCCTCCCACCTACTGACCTGATCAATTTGATGTTATTGAGTTTCGAACTTAGATTGAATAGTGATGTAGACACTACAAGGGCCTTCCTTCATACTTGGTCAATAGAGTATGTAAAGATCTTAGTGAGCTTATTGTGCTATCCACAAGATTTACTATAGAAATTAATTGATGTTGACTAAGTACATATTGATGCTTATGGTATATTTGAATAATGTTGCTTTGCTGTGCTATCCATAAAGGTAGTATTATTTAAGCATGACCATATGGGATTGAAGGGTTAACTTAACTAGAATACTATAGTTTATTGTACTATCTACAAGATTATAAATGATCTAGAGACAAGAGAGAAATGTTGAGAATTATGTAAAGTACAATTGGTAAAAATTTACCTACTCTTGAAATCATGAATGCTTGTTGTGCTACTCACAGGTGTTTGTGAAGAATAGAGATCTCAACCCCACTTAGAAATATAAGGATGTTTCTCATTTTTCATATTTGAGGGCTATAGAATTTGTTAAAAAGTGGGAGACATAATTAAACAAAAGTCTTAATATAGTTGTGCATGTCATCATGAGTTGTCCGCTTATATCGTGTTCTTGTTATTGTAGATTAGCTGCATATATGGTATCCTCATTGTCACTATAAGGCATATTAGGCACCAACAAATTGATCGAACCTAACTATGTGGACTGGTTGAGAAATCTAAGAATAGTTCTCACTCAAGAAAAAAATCTCCTATATACTGGATACACCTACACCCGATATGATTGAGGAAGATGTATCTAAGGAGAAAAGGGCCACATATAAGATGTGGAAGGATGACAGTATGATTGTCAAGTGCATCATGCTTGCCTCGATGAACAATGAGCTTTAGAGACAACATGAGAATATGGATGTTCCTTCTATACTCCTTAATCTTAAGAAGTTATATGGGGAACAATGACAAACTACAAGATATGAGATATCTAAGTAGTTGTTTCATGCCCAAATGACTGAAGGTACATTTGTACAAACTCATATCCTAAAGATGATTGATTTGATCACTCGTCTGGGATAGTTAGATTTTGTTATGGATGGCAAACTTAGTCAAGATTTGATCCTATAGTCTCTCTTTGATTTTTCTCTCAATTTATCATCAACTACCATATGAACAAACTGAATATCAGCTTGCCTGAACTATTGAATATGCTAAAAATAATAGAGAGCTATTTCAAAGGTGAAAAGGCTCCAATTCTTCTTATTAATAAGATCAATAAGAAGAAAGGTAAAAAGAAAGAAAAAGTTAAACCCTAAGGCTAGCATCTCTAAGAAAAAGGTAATAAAGATCTTCGTCAAAGGTACTTGCTATCACTATAGCAAGAACGAGCATTGAAAGAAGAATTGCAAGGAATACCTTGCAACTATGAAACAAACAAATATTGCTAAAGGTTTGTATATGATACAAACAAACTTATCATTAAGTACTTCAATTTTAGATTTTTGAGTATTGGATACTGTCTGTGGCTCACACCTTTGCAAATCATTGCAGGATCTGTAAGAAATAAAGAGTCTGAATAAAGGTGACTTCGAGCTTTTTGGTACCAGTGGAGAGTGCATTTAGGCTGAAGCCGTGGGAATCAGATTTTTGAAGTTGCCTTCACACAAAGTTTAGAACTGAAGACCTATTATTATATTCCTAAAGTTGTTAGAAATATTATTTCTATACTCTTATTATTAGAACAAGGTTTTGAAATAAAAGCTAAGAATAATGGTTGTTCTATCTATTTTTCTAACAAATTTTATGAAAATCTTTTGTTGATAATGATCTTTTATTACTATCACTTAATGTAATATACTTTATGTTGATAATATAAAGAAAAGAAAGAGAGAGGATGTGAATGTCACATACCTCTGGCACTACCGATTTGGTCATATAAATGAGTCTAGAATTAACAAATTATACAAAAATAAATTTTTTGATCCTTATGATTTTGAATCATATGAAACTTGTGAATCTTGTTTTATAGATAAAATGACCAAGACTCTATTTATTGGACATGGAGAAAGGGTGAGTGATATTTTGGACCTTGTACATACTGATGTTTATGGTCCAATATCGACTCAAGTCAGAGGTGGATACTCCTATTTCATCACATTTACTGATGATATGTCTAGGTTTAGATATGTGTATTTAATGAAATACAAATCTGAAATCTTTGATAAATTTAAAGAGTATCAAAGAATGATTGAGAAACAAACTGGTAAAAATATTAAAGCTCTTCAATCTGATCGAGGAGGAGAATACTTAACTAGTGAATTTCTTGATCACTTAAAATATAATGGTATACTCTCTCAGTGGACACCTCCTTACACTTCATAATTAAATGGTATTGTGGAAAGAAAAAAATTGCACCTTATTAGATATGGTGCGATCCATGATGTGTGTTGGTGCAGAAGTCTGCCAACGTCGGAGAAGCTGGAGTCGAGGGGTTGCATCCGTCGTCGGGACCTACAAGGAAAGTCTAAACCGGAGTTGGGGGTGCTCCGGTAAGACCCTCCGATGCTCAAGTCAGTACTCTGCCTCAACAGAAATGGAGTGCTCGAATAAAAATTTTAGCAGAGTTTCGAGATAGAATTTTGAGCTTAGAGAAGAACATATCTGGGAGTCCCTTTTTATAGATGGAGAGCATAACTGATTGACAGCGACGTTTGTAACCACCTGGTAGTGGGCCGTTCAGGGTCACGCGGAGTTTGTTATGGAGAGTAGTGGCGTCAGGGGGCCGTTCAGGGCTACGTGGAGTTTGTTACGGAGAGTGGAGTGGTGTCCGTTGTCGTGACTTGCCAGAGAGTGGTGGAGCCACGTGGAATCTATTATAGAGAGTGGAGTAGAGAGTGGAGCCACGTTGTCATGACTTGCCAGAGAGTTTGGATTTGTCGGCTAAAGCTCGGTTGGGATGTCTGATGGAGCGGAATGGCTCTCTGTCTCATCAATCCAGGAGAAGCTCGGATGTTTTCAAGGTTGCTGACGGGTCTACTATTGTCGGGCGCCTAGAGTGCTGATGCTGTAGGCGAGAGTCATCTGTCGTAAAAGCTCGGACGTAGACTTTCTGTTGGGGGAGTCTGATTTCATGAGAAGTCTGACAGAGGGTCGACCGACAGTGGACTTCGGATGGCGTTGCGGAGGTTCATTCGCTGAAGGAGTCTGAAGGGTACTACTGTGGAAGTTTGGTTGGCATTGTTGAAGTCCGTATGGGGACCGCTTATTGAAGAAGCTCGACTGAAGTCCATCTGTAACAGGAGTTCGGAAGGAATTCGTTTACAGTAGAAGCTCGGATGGAATTCGCTTACAGTAGAGATCTGGAGTAGACCGCTCGTAGTAGAAGTTTGGAGTAGACTGCTTGCAATAGAGGTTCGGAGTAGAGATCCTGCTGGTGGAGACTGTTCGTCGTAGAAGCTCGTCTGTGATCCACCCATTGTAGAAATTCGGACGGAGCCTAGCCCTGGTAGGAGTTCGGATGAAGTCCACCTGCAATAAAAATTCGGGGTAGAGGTCCGGCTCTTGCGGGAGCTCGAGTGAAATCCAGAAGGTGGTCGACCATCATAGAAACTTGGATGGAGTCTTGTTACTATAGAAGTCCTGCTATTGGGGAAGCTCGACCATTGATAAAGTTCGAAGGAAGTTCGGAGTAGAGTCGATCATGGCTGAAAGAAGTCTAGAAGAGATTCGGAGAATAGTCGATCACTGCAGAAAATCGACTGATATTGAAGCCCAAAGAGCATTTGGAGCAGCCCAGTACGTGAATGGAGGAGCTTATTATCAGAGAAGTCCGGATGGTAATATGGAAGCTCGGCCAGTCGAGGGAGTTCAGAAAGATGCCACACAAGGTCGAAAGTCGGAAGAACCCTGGAAGGGTCGGCCCTTTGCGAACTTCAGCTGGGGGTATTTTATACCCAACACCAGTCCCCCTACTTTCGAGTTCAGGTTCCGAATGAAGGAAGTACAGAAAAAAATTTTACAGTCGAAGTCACCTCCCTCGATTTCGTACTTGGTTATTTCTAGATATTTTGACGTTTGGCGCGTTGGTGCTGGAGCCTTTTAAAAAAAGATTTTTTTGGAATTCCCACTGGAGTGCTGCCCTAGGTACGATGCAATAATGGTTTTACCAGTTGTCGGCCACCTTCAGCCGCTTGCCATGGTGAGTGGACCACGTGGCGGTTATAGACTAGCCAGACGAGTCCTGCAGTCATTATTGCACTGGACCCCGTCGCCTATTTAATCCCGCCTCCCTCTTTCAGGGATCTCACTTCACCCGGGAGTTTCTTCGGTCCCTCCTTCTTCCTGAGAGTTCTATTCTCCCTCAGCATCCTTTTTGGCCTTAGGCGTTCTTCGAGTCATCCTCATTTTTACATCTTTGCATCATTCAGACCAGCCTAGGTTCGCTCCAGAACTCTCTCTTTTTCGTGGCTATGTTTCTAAACTGTGCCGATCTTCCTTTATTGCAGGCATGGGCACGGACGTGGTTTATATGCTAGCCAAGAGTCTCAAGGCCCTCAAGAGGGAAGGCGCTGCAACTTCTGGGTCGGCGAAGAAGGCGAGGGTAGAAGAGACAAGTTCGACCGTGCTTCGCCTTGATCGCCCGGAGCCTGCACTTGCGGTACATCTTCTACCGTGAGTACTTCCCGATCTTGTAGAAGGGGGAAGCAGAAAGGGGGACTGAGAGAAGAAGTCAGGTACTTAAAGTAATTCTCGATGATGGCTGGAACCGAGAGTTCGAAGTCTGATGAAGCCGAGCTTCCTTAGAGCTTTTTTCTTTTTTTTTTCTTTTTCTTTTGGCCTTCAAGGGCTTTGTAACGTGCACTTTACTAATGAAATGAAAAAAAAAATTTCCGTTACCTTGTCCCTTCTTGTATTAAGTTGTCATTTACCAAACTTCTGTCATCTTCCGTCTTGTTCGATGTCGGCATTGTTTGTAATTTTTGGTCATTGCCATATTGATTCGCCCTTAGGGACTGGAGATTTTCGATAAGAGTTTTCTTCCTCATTGAGATGAGGTCCCTTGAACCTTGGATGTAGTTCATTTATTTTTTTTTTTTGTATTAGGGTGAGGGTTTTCCCTTCTGCTCCTAATGGGATTGTAGGGGTGTAGAGGAGTTGCTGAGGGGTTTTTTCCTTCATCTGATTTTAAATGACCAGATCTTCATTTGTGTCGGGACGAGATTCTCCTTCTGTTCCTGCCACAATCAATTTCAGCTCATGTTAAGACAAGGTCGACTGTGGGGGCACGTAAGGGCCTCTCTCCCCATTCGATCTCTAAATAATCGGGCCTTCGACTTTGCTCATGTTAAGATGAGGTTCTCCTCTTGTTCCTAACATGGCTGTGGGGGCACATAAGGGCAGTTGTAAGGGCCTCTCCCCCCATCCGGTCATTAAATAACCGAACTTTCGACTTGCTCATGTTAGGATGAGGTTCTCCTCCTGTTCCTAACATGGCTGTGGGGGCACATAAGGGCCGTTGTAAGGGCCTCTCTCCTCATCTGGTCTCTAGATAATCGGGCTTTCGACTTTGCTCATGTTAGGACGAGGTTCTCCTCCTGTTTCTAACATGGTTGTGGGGGCACACAAGGGCCGTTGTAAGGGCCTCTCCCCCCATCCGGTCTTTAAATAATCAGGCCTTCAACTTTACTCATGTTAGGATGAGGTTCTCCTCCTATTCCTAACATGGCTGTGGGGGCACATAAGGGCCATTGTAAGGGCCTCTCCCTCCATCCGATCTTTAAATAATCAGGCCTTCGACTTTGCTCATGTTAGGACGAGATTCTCCTCCTGTTCCTAACACGCTTAGTTTCGATTGTCGGAAGGAGCTACTCCCTGTCGTTATAAGCTCATACCTAAAGAAAAGACATGCGAATATGAAAGAAATTTTTATTTAAGGCAAAGTTATCAGTAGTACATTCATAGATTTTCCAAGTTCCATGATCGTGGAAGGTCTGCTCCTTCGAGCTCTTTCAAATAGTATATTTCGGGCCGAATCACCTCCCTGACTTCATACGGGCCTTCCCAATTAGGGGCGAGTTTCCCTTGATTCTGACGTTGTGAGACAATGGCTCGTCGAAGTACTAAATCTCCCACCCTGAAGGCCCTGCTGTTGACCCGAGAGTTGTAGTAGCGGGCCACTTTCTGCCTGTAGGTAGCCATCCGAACCTGAGGTATCTCCCGCTTCTCTTCTAATAAGTCGAGATTGGCTTTGAAATCTTGTGAGTTGCACTGCTCGTCGAATGCCACAACTCGCATCGACGGGAGTTTGAGTTCGATTGGGATCACGGCTTCTATTTCGAAGGCTAAGGCAAAGGGGGTCTCCCCTGTGGGCAGTCATTGGGTAGTTTGGTATGCCCACAACACATGATAAAGCTCATCTGCCCAAGTTTCCTTTGCTTTTTCAAGTCTTGCCTTAATCCCTTGCAGCAGAGTCCTATTAGTAACCTCGGCTTCACCGTTTGCTTGCGGATGGGCTATTGACATGAAGTTGTGAGAGATGTTCAGGTCTTCACAAAATTCAGCAAACCTTACCCCAGCAAATTATCGCCCATTATTAGTAATGAGAGTTTTGGGTAAGCCGAACCTACAGACAATTGACTTCCAAATGAAGTCCTGCACCTTAGCTTCTGTAATTTTCGTCAAAGGTTCAACATCGACCCACTTGGTGAAGTAGTCAATTGCCACTAGGAGGAACTTTCGCTACCCGGATGCCATGAGATGAGGATGTCCATCCCCCATTGTGCAAACGGCCATGGGGCACTCACGGGTGTAAGTTCAGAGGTGGTTGCCTTTGGATATTTGCATATCTCTGACACCGATTGCACCTTCTGACATATTCGATGGAGTCGTGGTACATGGTAGGCCAGTAATAGCCTTGTCGGAGCAGCTTGTGGGATAAAGATCTGGCCTCCAGGTGACTTCCGCAGACTACCTCATGTACCTCCCACATGGCGAAGTCGGCCTCAGAAGGCCGAAGATATTTCAAAAAGGGCAAAGAGTACGATCTCTTGTACAGCTTGCCTTCATAAAGAATATATCGAGAGGCCTGGTTCTTAAGCTTTCGAGCTTCTTTTGCATCAGGAGGAAGAACCCCATCCTTGAGATATGCAACCAGTGGGTCAATCCAGCTGGGTTCATGGTTGATCTCCATCACAAGCTGCGGTTCTTCCATACTCGAGTACTTTAGAACCTCGAAGAAGACTTCCTTGGGTAGCTCAGTCGGAGCCAGTGTAGCCAACTTGGAGAGAAGGTCGGCCCTAGTATTTTCTGCTCTTGAAATCTGCTTGATGTCAAAGCTGCCGAAGGCAGGGATAATCTCTTTCACCTTTTTGAGGTACTTGGCCATACTATCCTCCCGAGCTTCATAGTTTCCACTGACTTATCCCACCACCAATTGAGAGTCACTGTAGACTTGGAGTCGATCTACTTCTAACTCTTTGGCGATCCTCAATCCTGCAATCAAAGCTTCATATTCTGCTCCGTTATTTATCGCAAAAAATTGAAGTGCAGCGTGTACTCCTAATAATTCCTTCTGGATTAACCAAGATTAGGCCCGCACCTGTGCCTAACATGTTGGAGGAACCATCCACGTAGAGAGCCCAAAAACCATCAGGGAGATCCGTTCTTTCTTCAGGGGAATTCGATTGGAGCCCTGAGCTATCGGCTTCACCTTGCTCAAGTTCGACCTCTTCCAGAATAGTGCACTCCACTATGAAGTCTGCTAATATCTGAGCTTTAATCGTCGATCGAGGTTGATAGTCGATGTCGAATTTCGTGAGCTCGACTGCCCATTCGTTATCCTTTCGGAGGCATCCACTCGATGCAGAACCGTCTTGATCGGCTGATCAGGGAGCAGTGTTATGGTGTGCCCTTGAAAGTAAGGTCGGAGCCTTCGAGTTGCAATCAACAAGGTATAAGTTAGTTTCTCTAACTTAGTATACCTGATTTCAGCATCTCTCAATACTCGGTTGATGTAGTAGATCGGCTATTGAATTTTTGTTTCTTCCTTAACTAGGACTGCTGCGAGAGCCATAGGGGAGATCGCTAGGTACAGGAATAACTCCTCTCCAGGTTCGGGCTTTGCCAATAGCAGGGGTGAGCCGAGGTTGCTCTTTAATTTTTTGAATGCTTGTTGATATTCAGTGGTCCAATAGAAGTTCTTCGGCTGCTTGAGGATCTAAAAGAAAGGCAGGCATCGTTCGGCCGACCTTGAGACGAAGCGATTCAAAGCTGCTACTCTCCCAGTAAGGCGCTGAACTTCCTTTATTGACTTCGGGGCGGTCATTTACTGGATGGCACGAATCTTTTTCGGATTTACCTCGATCCCATGCCTCGACACCATAAAGTCCAAGAATTTTCTTGAGGTTATCCCAAAAGCGTACTTGGCCGAGTTCAGCTTCATCTTATATTTTCAGAGGGCACTGAAGGTCTCCTCAAGGTCGGCGATGTGGTTCTTTATGGATTTGCTTTTCACAAGCATATCGTCCATGTAGACCTCCATATTGTGCCCGATCTGCTCTTTGAAGATCTTGTTCACCAACCATTGGTAGGTCATCCCTGCATTTTTGAGGCCAAAAGGCATGACCCTGTAACAATAAAGACCACGGTTAGTAATAAAAGTGGTTTTTTTTTCATCCTCCGATGCCATACTGATTTGATTGTAGCCAGAAAATGCATCCATGAAGGTGAGAAGCTCGTGGCCCGAGGTTGCATCCACTAATTGATCAATTCTAGGTAGAGGGTAACTATCCTTTGGGCAGGCTTTGTTGAGCTTTTTGAAATCTATACACATCCTCCACTTGCCGTTCGCCGTCTTGACGAGAACCACATTGGAGACCCAGTTCGGATAATTGACTTCTCTGATGAACCCGGCCTTTAGGAGTTTATCAACTTCCTCAGCTATTGCCACTTGCCTTTTTGGTGCATGACTTCAAATTTTTTTCTTTATCGGTCGATGTTTGGGATCAACAGCCAGGCGGTGTTCCATCACTCCCGCATCAATCCCTGGCATATCCGTCGGGACCCAAGCGAAAACATCCACATTCTTTTGTAGGAAATTAATGAGCTGTGTCCGTACCTCTTCTCCTAGATTACAGTTGATCTTCACCACATGCTCCTCATTCCCATCGTTCAAAGGAATTGAGACAAGATCTTCAATTGGCTCACCCCGTTCTTCAGCAAGGTCATCGCGAGTGTCCAATCCATCAACCGGACAGGGGTCGGACTGTCCCTTTCTCTGGAGGGCTATGTTGTAGCAGTGTCTTGCCAGGGCTTGATCTCCTCTGACCTCTCCGACTCCTTGGCTAGTAGGAAATTTCAGCTTCAAGTGGTAGGTCGACACCACAGCTTGGAGGGCGTTGAGGCTAGGTCGGTCGAGTATTGCGTTGTAGGCAGACGGTGCCCTCACTACCAAAAAATCCACCTGGGCTCTTGATTGCTTTGGGTACTGGCCTGCAACCACGGTTAAAGTTATTACCCCTTCCACTGGCACAGCATCGCTAGTGAACCCTACCAACGGGGAGTTTACCGATCCTAGTCGACCATCCAGAATGGATATTTTTGAGAATGCATTGTAAAATAGAATATCGATCGAGCTTCCACTATCAACAAGAATGCGGCATACATCATAGTCAGCAATATTTAAAGAAACTACAACCGCATTATTATGTGGGAATTGAATCTCCTGGGCATCTTCTTCAGTAAAGGTTATAGACTCTTCAGTCCTCTGCCGCATGGGCGGTATGGTCGATCCACTGGCCGCCCCCCGTCGAGGTCCTCCAGAGATGGTGTGGAGGATCCCGGTTGGAGGTCGATCCTCAGACTGTTCCTCCCCCTTTGGTGGCTCTGGCTATGGCAGGGCCCTCGATCAATCCTTCTTTCCTTCAGGGCGATGTCGGATGAATCTGTCGAGCCGACCTAGTCTGATGAGCTCCTCGATCCATCGGTTCATCTCTTGGAATCTTTGATTCAGAAAGTCCTCTCAACTGCAAGTTTTGAGGGTCTTTTGATGGAATGGAGGTAGGGACTCTCCAGGGGTTGAATCATGATCAGATGGAGGGCTCTCCGCCTTCTGCTTCCCTTCCTGGGGAAGATAGGGCGACTGACCCAAATGGCCCGCCTGGTCATCGAATTCTAAAACTCTGACGATGTTCTTTCCAGCCACACTGATGCCTGCGGCTGCTGCGGCTGCTATGGCTGCTGTTGCATGGCCGGCACTGCTTCAGTGAGGCCCCTGACCTGCTGAACCAGCAAGTCGAACTGCTCCATGCCGACTGCCATTGCTGGAGGAAGAGGAGCCTAGAAAATTGGAGATGAGGCCGGAGTTTGCGGAGCTCGTTGAGATCTAGCCGCAGAGGTCGTGGATCGCCTGGTGGATGCCTTCTGGGGAGGCATCAGGTGGAGACCTGGCAGGAGAAGGAGAAGTAGATGTCAGAGAAGGTGATCGGAGACAGTCCCGTTGAGCACTCCTTTAAGAACAAGGGTACTGCGAAGACACAGGACCCTCCCTCTAGCGCCAATTCTGTTGGTGCAGAACTCCACCGATGCCAGAGAATCTGGAGTCGAGGGGCCGCGTCTGCCGTCGAGACCTGCAAGGGAAGTCTAAATCGAAGTTGGGGGTGCTCGGTAAGACCCTTCGATGCTTAAGTCAGTACTATACCTCAACAGAAATGGAGTGCGTGAATAGAAATTTTAGCAGAGTTTCGAGATAGAATTTTGAGCTTAAAGAAGAACGATCTGAGGGTCCCTTTTTATAGATGGAGAGCGTAACTGATTGACAGCGACGTTTGTAACCATCTGGTAGTGGGCCGTTCAGGGCCATGCAAAGTTTGTTACAGAGAGTAGTGGCATCAGGGGGCCGTTCAGGGCCACGTGGAGTTTGTTACAGAGAGTGGAGTGGTGTCCGTTGTCGCAACTTGCCAGAGAGTGGTGGAGCCACACGAAATCTGTTACAGAGAGTGGAGTAGGGTAGTGGCCATTGTCGTGACTTGCCAGAGAGTTTGGATCTATCGGCTGAAGCTCGACTGAGATGTCTGATGGAGCGGAATGGCTCTCTGTCTCATCAATTTAGGAGAAGCTCGGATATTTTCGAGGTTGTTGATGGGTCTACTATTGTCGGGCGCCTAGAGCGCTGATGCTGCAGGTGGGAGTCATCTGCTGTAGAAGCTCAGATAGGGACTTTCTGTTGGGGGAGTCCAGTTTCATTAGGAGCCCGACAGAGGGTCGACTGGCAGTGGACTTCGGATGGCGTTGCGGAGGTTCGTCCGCTGAAGGAGTCTGAAGGGTCCTGTGGAAGTCCGGTTGGCATTGTTGAAGTCCGTATGGGGACCGCTTATTGAAGAAGCTCGGTTGAAGTCCGCCTGTAACAGGAGTTTGGAAGGAATTCGTTTACAGTAGAAGCTCGGATGGAATTCGCTTACAGTAGAGATCTGGAGTAAATCGCTCGTAGTAAAAGTTTGGAGTAGACTGCTCGCAGTAGAAGTTCGGAGTAGAGATCTTGCTAGTGGAGACTGTTCATCATAGAAGCTCATCTGTGATCCACCCATTGTAGAAATTTGGATGGAGCCCAGCCTTAGTAGGAGTTCAGATGAAGTCCACCTGCAATAGAAATTCAGGGTAGAGGTCCGGCTCTCGTGGGAGCTCGGGTGAAATCCAGAAGGCGGTCGACCGCTGTAGAAACTTGGATGGAGTCTGGTTACTATGAAAGTCCTACTGTTGGGGAAGCTCAGTTATTGACAAAGTCTGGAGGAAGTTCGGAGTAGAGTCGATCGTGGCTGGAAGAAGTCTGGAAGAGATTCGGAGAATAGTCGATCACTGTAGAAAATCGACTGATATTGAAGCCCAAAGAGCATTTGGAGCAGCCCGGTACATGAATGGAGGAGCTTATTATCGGAGAAGTCCGGATGGTAATATGGAAGCTCGACCGGTCGAGGGAGTTCAGAAAGACGCCACACAAGGTCGGAAGTCGGAAGAACCCTGGAAGGGTCAGCCCTTTGCGAACTTCAGCTGGGGGTATTTTATACCCAACAATGTATTTCATGGATCTTCCGATCTCCTTTTGGGGATATACTCTCCAGGCCGCAGCATATGTTTTGAACAAAGTGCCATCCAAGTTTGTCTCTAGCACTCCATATGAGATATGGAAAGGGAAGAGACCCAGTCTTAAATATTTTAAGATTTGGTATTTCTTTGCTTATGTAAAAAGTATTGATGGACATAAGCTTAGTGCTAGATCAAAAAAAATATAGGTTTGTGAGTTATCTCAAGGAGAGTAAGAATACTATTTCTACCATCCTACTCAACAAAAGATATTTGTTAGTAGGCATACTATTTTTTTGGAGAAAGAGTTCATCTAAGAAGGGGGTAGTAGGAGGTCTGTTAAACTTGAGAAAGTTCAAAACCTACAACCTATCTAGAATTTATAAGTAGAGTCTCAATCAGATGTATCCATTATTGAGGTACAGCCACTACACACACCTCCTCTTCGAAGATCAAGTAGAGTGTATAATGTACTACTTAGATATGGATTTGTCATTGAGAATGACAACATATCCCATATCATTGAGAATGATGATCCCACGATCTATTCGGAAGCTGTCATGAGTAGTGACTCTGACAAATGGCTCAATGCCATGAAATCCGAAATGGACTCCATGTATACCAATCAAGTTTGGATTTTAACTGATGCACTTGAAGGTGTGACCCCAATAGGCTGCAAATGGATCTTCAAGAAGAAGATTGGAGCAGATGGCTAGGTAGAGACCTATAAGATCAGGCTAGTGGCAAATGGTTTCAGACAAAAATAAGGTGTTGATTATGAAGAAATCTTTTCACCTATAGCTATGCTCAAGTCTATTCGAATTATATTTGCTATTACTACATACCATGATTATGAGATCTGACAGATGGATGTCAAGACTGTCTTCTTTAATAAAAATCTTGAGGAAGAAGTCTATATGACTCAGCTAGAGAGATTTATTTCTAATGGGAGAACACATCAAGTATGTAGGCTGAATAGATCTATTTATGGATTAAAGCAAGTATCAAGGAGCTGGAACATCCATTTTGATGAGACAGTCAAATTGTTTGACTTTATTAAAAATATGGATGAACCTTGTATGTACAAGAATTCTAGTGGGAGTGCTGTTATCTTCTTAGTTTTATATATGGATGACATACTGCTCATTGAAAATAATATCCCTATGTTGCAATTGATCAAGACATGGCTATTATAAAAGTCTTTCATGAAAGACTTGGGTAAAGCATCCTATATACTTGGTATAAAGATCTATAAGGATAGATCAAAGAGAATGCTTGGCTTATCCCAGTCCAGGTATATAGACCTTGTGTTGAAGAGGTTCAATATGAAGGGAAGTAAAAGAGGTTACTTGCCCATAGGTCATGGCATATAACTCTCTAAGAAGATGTCTCCTAAGACACCTGAAGGGAGAAATAGAATGGGTTCTATTTCTTATGCTTCGGCTGTAGGATCAATAATATATACTATGCTATGTACTAGACTGATGTGGCTTATACCTTGGACATTGTAAGCAGATTTCAGGCAGATCCTGAGGAGGATCATTAGAAAGTTATGAAAAACAAACTCAAGTACTTGAGAAGGACTAGAGATGTTTTTCTCATATATAGTGGATTTGATTTAAAACTGAAAGGTTATACTAGTTTTAGTTTTCAATCTGATCTGGATGATAGCATATTCATATCTGGGTATGTGTTCACCCTGTATGGTGGAGCAGTAAGTTGGAAGAGTTCCAAACAGCAAACTGTTACTGACTCAATCATTGAAGTTGAGTATATTACTGCTAGTGAGGCTGCTAAGGAGGCCGTTTGGATGAAAAATTTTATCTCAAAATTGGGTGTGGTTCCAGAAATTGAACAACCAGTGCCCCTTTATTGTGACAATACTGTGGCAGTTGCTCAAGCCAAGGAACCGAGGTCTCATCATCAATCCAAGCAATCCTAAGACTGTTCCACCTCATTCGGGAGATAGTCAAAAGTCATGATGTGATTGTAGAGTGAGTTGATATCAAGAATAATATAGTGGATCCATTCACTAAGGCCTTGTTATTGCAGTAGTTTGACCGCCACCTTGATTACATGGGCATCAAATATAGAGACGATTGGCTTTAGTGCAAGTGGGAGATTGAAAAGATAATGCCCTATAAGCCAATCGTATATGGGATACGATTGGATGTTTCTTGTAATTTATCTTTCAAACTCATGTAATTGACATTGATATTTAATAAAATAGGTTTTTCAATTCATTATATGTCGCATCTTATTATTATTTTTAAGATTATAAGGAACCCCATAGGTCTGGACAATAATTTTAGGACCATGATGAGATCACGTCAGTGAGATCTAAATCTTTGATAGCCATGATCTAAAATATTCTTAGTCATTGGTTCATTGAGTCAGGGATCAATGATATCGGTTAGACTGGCATGTCCTATGTATACTCAGTAATGAAGGTGGTTGGTCTCACAACCACTTATGCAGTGACACTAATATAAGGATGTGGGTGCTCATTAGAGAATGAGTTCACTGAATAGATATACAAGAGAACATCTTATGGAATCTTATTTACATATCAGCTGATGATTCTCTAGTGGGAGTTATGTAAGTGATCCTTTGATGTGAGATCGCTATGGTACCTTGTGTATGTGAATCTATATTTTGGTTCACTTTCTAACTTGATTCTTTGATCCTTGTGTGGAGTGTTCTAGATGTGGTGAAGTATGCATGGAGGTTGTGAGTGATCAATAAGGGATCAGTCACTCAAAGATCGATGATTTAGGAAGTCTTTGACCAAAGCTGGATGATAATTAGAATGAAATTTTTAATATATCATCAACTGAATCATTGCCTTCTCATTGAGATATATATAGATAAGTAATTGACTTTGACATATTTTTATATCCACAGCTCATCTGGGATGTTGTTTGATTGAAAGATTGAATTACACGGTAACTTGCCACTAAAGAATATTTTGATAATTTTATTAAAATTTTAAATCTTTTGGATAGTCATGATAAGTTGCTAGACATCCATCTTGACTTATAAATTTATCAGAATTAAAAGAGTTTAATTCAAAAATTAATTAGAAAGAGTCTTAGTTGATTGAGACTCTTAAGCTGACCTAATCTAATCGGATTAGGGCTAGGTCAAGAGTTTATGTCCTCTGCTGGCTAGATTTAGAACCTAATGGGCCACACACTTTGAGATTTGATCTTGCTCTGATTTAATTTATATTCAATATAAATTCTAGGGGTTAATTTGATATGCTAGCATATTTTGTTAACCCATGTTCCTAATTTGGTTAAGTTTAAAGTGTTTGAGCAAAACTAGACCAGTTGTCTTTGATCTAATTGGATTGGATCTAGTTTAATTGAACTTTTATCCAACATGGAAGTGTTTCAAGTGTGGAAGGAGATCTCCATGCCCACTATGTTCCATGCCCAAAAATAAATGCCGTCCACCCTTAATTACATTGAGAAGTGGAGTCCTTTTTCATGAAAACTCTTATCCATCTCCTCATTTTCCTCCAGATTCTTTATTATTACATGCTAATTTTTTATGAAGAATTTATGGGGTGTAGAAGAGGAGGAGTCCTTCTGTGTGAAGGCTCTTCTATGCCACTTAAAGTCATGGAGAATAAATTCTCCATGTGAAGACTTGGAGTGCCAAGAGTTGGTGCTCCTTGGTGCTTCTTCACATCCCCTCTTGGCCTATTTATATAGGGCATCCTATATGGGCTAAGGGTTGGATTTTGCATGAAAATTAGAGCTAATTGGTGTGTGATAAGGGAGGAAAATTTTGAAAAAAATTTGAGAAAAAGGCAAAGAAAAAATTGAGAGAAAAATTTATAATAAGGGTGGTGAGAAAATTAGCAAGTGTTGTTAGTTTGTCTTAGGGTTTGATTTTTTCATATGTTGGAGTACAAAATTAAATCTTAAGTTGTAAGATTTTTTAGAGAGAGTTTTCTTGATGTGATCTTGGTGGCAAAATCGAAGGCGACTGAGTGTTGGTGTGATTGTTCTTCAAGTTTGAAGCTGGCAGTATTCTTGTGAAGAAAAGACTTCGGCAGTGCACCAGTTAGGAAAGACGTTGGCCAACTTTCGTATGGATCACCATTGGAGGGCTTCTATTTTGGAGTCTCATGGAGATCACCATCTTATTGTACTACTCTTTTGAGGAAGTATAAAAGTTTATCTCTTTGCATGCTTGTTTTTGTTTTGTTCAACATTTTTAAGGTGATTCTAGGGTTCGATTGTTTTAATTGTTAAAGTTTTCGATATGCATGTTTTAAAAATTTTAAAATTTACTTTCTACTGTGTGATCAGAACCCAACAATTAAGTACTTTTTTTTCAACTTTTCTCTTGTGTTACCCAAGTATGGGCTATGAAGAGGCTTAAACCCAACTATAACCCATCAAAATTTTTCACAAGAAAGAGGAGGAAAGGATTTGGAAAACTTGTGAGTCTTTTAACTGTTACCCTTCTTATACCAATTCAAGCATGAACTATGAAGGGATTCTAATCCAACTATAGTCCATTAAGTCTCTTGGTAAGAGGAATGAAGGAAGAAGAACTCTAAAAATTTAAAGCATAAAGAAATCTTGAGAATAGGGCTTCTAATTATGATCTAACTTCATCACCAACCTTTGAGAGATTGCTTAGCTAGACATAATTTAATTTGAAGCTCTATAGTTAATTAAAAAATATAAAATAATAATTTAATTATAATAATTTAATATATAAAAATTTAAAGGATTGCAAGAATTAAATAAAAAAATAAATGTAAGAAAATTAAACTATCCTAGTGTTAAAACTAAAGAAATGCATAAATTAAATTGAAGGGAAAGAAACTAGTTTATTGCTGGAATAAAAATTTTGATATAAAACTCTTAACTTCTAAGCCATTAACAAGGATTGGAGTTAAAAATAAAAATTAAAAAAAAAAAAAAAAAACTTAAACTAGGATCTCTTTCTAGCCTTCCTCTGTAGAGCCTTCTGATTCTTACATCTCTCCCTGGCTGACTCTCTTTCTCGTATGTTGGAAGGATGGAAGAAAGTGAGAATAAGATAGCTAAAAAAAATCTAAAAGATGGATATTCCCACCTGTCATATGGACCCCTACAGGAGGTATAGTGTGGAGAGAGATATCTTAAAGTAGAGGCATTAGGTTTTATTTATAGGTGGTAGGAGGGAAGGGAGTTTTTGTTGGCAAATGTAGGCAATTTCATGTATGTATTTTAAATTTATTTTGAAATAAAATATAGAAAAAATCAACTAGATTAATCAAATTAATCTAATATGCATATGATCTAATCATCAAATCAACCTACTCTAGGATCTATGACATGATATGTTGTATATAAAATCTGAAAAATATTGAAGATAAAATCAGCATGCATGCATGTAAGCAGTAGATCACATCTACTTCTAATATGAGTTCAGAACTTGATACCTGAGCATGGGTCAATGATCATTGCTACTAAGAGATATGGTAGAGATGATCCTTGCTAGTTGCTCCAGCCGCACATGCATCCGGCCTCTACGGAAACACTCGAAGCTCCAATCTGATCGATCTTCTCGGAAGTGGTAGCTCAAGTGAAGACCTAGACTGATTTGGATTTTTTTTTCAAATCTCTAAAATTTTTTCAAAGGTTGAAGATGGACTTCTGGAGGAGATGAGGATCTAAAAAAAATATAGAGAAGAAACTATTTTCTCTCTTATTTTTTTTTCTTTCCAAACCCTAAGGAAGAAACCCTAGAATTCAGCTTTTGCGCTAACCCAAAGAGAGAGGACTCTCCTCCTCTTTTTTTTCACGCCATGAACCACCCCCAAGGACCCCTCATGGTGTAAATCTCTCTCTGATTTCTCTCTTACATGCACACACAAATAAAACCCTTTTATTATGGCGTGTAAGGAGTAGGGGAGAAGAGTCCTAGAAATCTTGGACTCTTCCAAGAGATATCACCTCCTCACAATTCTCATGCCCAAAAGAAATATGGGACGCCCCTTCTTTTATTTTTTTATAGTGAAACCTGATCCTATCTGATTTCTCACAATGAAGAACTCTTATTTTGTTGCACAAAATAATGGAATAAAAGGAAGTGGCATGGAGAGGTTGTAGATAATGTCAAACATTATCTAAAAGGTATTCTATTTCAAATCAGATTTGAACATACCATTTAAAACCAAATAATATCCATCTTTGAATGTGAGAAAGGGAGACAAGAGGACTCTTTTGCATGGAGAAATCTCAAGCAAAAAATTTTGGCATGAGGAAATATGGCATCCAAAAGGTAGGGTGGTGCAAGGGAGGAGTCCAACTCTATATGGACTCTTTATTTCCTTATTTGAATCCTAACCAAATCACATCTAGTTTAGCCAAAACAAAATACATAAAACTCAATCTAATTAGTTTCATAAATTTTTAATCAAATTTTAATCAAATTAAGAATTGATTGAACCAATGTCTTGATCAAATTAGAGATAATTTTTTCTTAGCGATTGATCATCTCATAACCTAATCGGATCAAATCTAATTGAATCTAATTCAATTAGATTTTATTTAATATTTTTTGCTTAATCAAATTGAGCTAATCAGTAATCTAATTATTAATTAACCCTTCATTAATTCACTAACACTTGATGAATAAATTTATTACAATTTTTGCATAAGGTTAATCATCAATCGAATTGATGATTAAGCCCTTGAATGATTCTCAATCGTTGATCAGCCATATGATCAGTCAGAAACTTCTTTTGAGTGTGACCCTAAAGGTTTGAACCTAAATCGATAGCATAGAAATAGATTTTTGAAATAATTGATGTAACCATCTAGTAATGGTGACCCGATGTCCAAATAGATCAAATGATGGCAAAGCAATATTTAAGAACCTATTGGCATATGGTTACCATATAATTCATCCCTTTAACCCTAATGCTCGAGGATTGTTGGATGTATGCCCTGAAGCCAATCTTGACTGATGCATATTATATTACTAGGACATATTTTTGTACTTAATGAATATTTATATTATCATTTATGTTTTTTGTGTCCATGAATCATGTAAGGGATTAACAAGATGATGACATATATTCTCAAAGAGTTAAAAATTAGAGACATATGTCATTGATGGTTAATTCCTAAATTGCTCCTAGTCATGGATCATTATGAGGATGATGATTGATCCAGATAGATCAATGCATGAATTATTTTCTTCGGATAGATGAGTCTCGAGTCTGTGGTGTAGTGGCATTGGAGTGAGAGTGCAGATAGTTGTTAGAGAATAACTAGCACTGAGTATGACCAACATAAGAAGTCACATAGATGTCTGCTCACTCGTTATTCACTTTTTCGAGGCCGCAGTAGTGTGACTGGTCTTTTGACTTACGGTGTTACAGCTACTCACAGTGAGGCTTCTGAAGTTTGACTATATAGAAATATTGACTCATTGAGTCCCTGTAGCAGATGTTGGCGACAGTTAGTCCACTGTAGGAGTAGGGTGTGCACCTAAATGAAATCTATCAATCCTAGCAGAAGAAAATAATTTTATGGAATTTAAGAAGCTGAGTCTTTTAGTCTATGGCCATAGCAGTGTGATTAATGAAAAAAGATTTCTATGAGAATCATACATAGACTCGAATTGATTGAATATATCATATGATCGATGATGAGGTTTGATGATTCATCCATGACCTACTATCTGATCGGGACTCACGATAGAGGGACTGTATCATACGTTAACTGCATCTAGAGGTTCATCACCTTTTATTTTGCTGGGTTGTCACTACATATTACTAGATATCACTGGTGGATTGTGAGATCCATGAGCATCATCTCGATGATCGATGATCTTTAATAGATAGAGTTGGAATGGTTCTAATCTATTGAAAGAAATTTTGATGATATTATGATAGCGATCACAATATATCTCACTATCAGATAGAACAGAACCTATGGGGTTATACACAAAGAGACTTTTGACTGATCAAATGGTTGAATTGCGATTATAAATCATGAAAAGATTTGATTATCAATTTGATTGATGATTAATCCAATACAAAAGTTGTAATTAAGTAACTCGCTAAAGAGTTAGTGAGTTATAAAAGAATTAATTAGTAATTGGATTGCTAATTAGCTCAATTTGATTGAGCAATAGAGCTTGTATCAAGTCTAATTAAATTAGATTTAATTTGACTTAACATGAGTTTGATTTGATCAAGCCTAATTGGGTTATGAGATAACCAAATCGTATGGGAAGATAATTTTTTGTTTGATTAGGATTTGAGTTTGACTTAATTTCTAATTAGACTAGGATATAACTAAGAATATTGAATTTTTATTTGGACTAAAAATTTTTCTCTTCATGAGTGCACTAAATTCTAATTGGATTAGGATTAAATTGAGTTTGACTCAAGCACCAAGAGAGAGTCCAAAAGGACTAGGACTCTTTCTCTAATTAGGTGATATCTAATCTAAATAGTTTGGACTCCTAATTAGATTAGGATATCAATCTATTTGAGTCTAATCAATTTTTAATATGATTAGAATTGATTAGATTTTAAATTGATTTAAATCAGCCACCCAAAAAGGAGTCCCATGAAGTTAAAACTCTCCCTTTCCATGTGCAAAATCCAGCCCCACGCCCAACCTGATTTGGATGCCATATATTTCATGCCCTCTTCTCTATTTAGCATGTAAGAAGGTCTCTCAAATCCCTTCTCTCCATGAGTTATATTGGTGCAAAAAGATGTGGTGTTAGGTAGCATAAAAACTATAGAGTCCGAGGGAGCTTGGACTTATCTTTTCACCTAAAATCTTATCTTCTTCTCCTATTTAAACCATGCATCATATGGGATGTTTGATGGCTGATGTGATCAAATTTTGGATGCCCAAAAGGAGAGGAGTGTGCATGACAAATCAAAAGGGAGAGGGTGCGGCATATGGATGTATGGTGTGAGGTTAGATGGCTTCCATCCCTTCTTTCTTACCAACAACCAAAGGTTGGTTGTTAGGACCTCTTCTCTCTCACTTTTGTCCTAGTTTGGACATGAGTTTTTTTTTTTCTCTTTGTTCAAGAGTTGGATAAAAATTTTTACATCTCTAGTGTAGAGATTTGGTGCATAGATTTTGGGATGAAAAGAGAAGAAAGGATTCTTCTCATGATCTCTAGCGTAGAGATCATCATCCTCTTATTTTCTTCTTCTTCTCTAAGATTGTCTTGAGAAAAAAGAAGATTTTCAACCGTCAAGATGCAATCTCTATAAGGGAGCTAGCACCCAGATAAGATCAAAATATTTTTGATCAGATCAAAATCTCGTGTGGATACCTGTAGAGGTCGGACACTTGTACAGCTTCAAAGGACCTTCGAAAAACATCCATGATCATCAGTTCAAGGTGTAGATCGATCCATGTCAAGTTATGAAGATTAGATCTTCTCTATTTATTTTTTTCTATTTGATTTTTTTATCCAAATCCTATCTCACATATGTAGATCCTATTTATGATTTTAAGATTTGATCTTATGCATGCTTAGATTAAATTAGATTTAATCTAAATTTTTAAAATTTTCGCTGCATACTCATTTCAAAACTTTTGCATGCATAAAATCATAAAATTTCAATAGTGGTATCAGAGCCACATCATATGCATGAGATTAAGATTTAGATCTGAAATCTGTATAAAAAAATTTTAGATCTAAAAGTTTTTAAAGTCATTCTAATATAAGGTTTTTCAGCCATAACCTGTTCTATTGTATGGTTGTCTTAGAATGATATTAAAATTTTTAATTAAAATAAAATTTTAGATCTAATTTTTTAGTATATATGTAATATATAATTTATTATTTAGATCTGAAAAGAATTTTGAGATCTATTTTGATTTGTATATATGATATATGAAAGCATATTTAGGGATGAAATTAATTTTTCTGACCTAATCTTTATTCATATATATGATATATATTTGTATGTATTATCTAAAAATTATTTTGAGACCAAAATATGCTTTTCATGCAAAGAATTTAATCTAAAAATTTAGATTTAAAATCTAAAATTAGTGTTTGTGCATGAGGGATTGGTCATGAGTAAATCAAGTTAGGTCATGTAATTGGATTATATCTAGAGTTTCTGATTTGATCATAATGGGTCAAAGTCGATTTAGCAGTTGATCAAACTGAGTCAAGTATTGATTAGGGTGAGATCAATAGAGCTTAAGATCATATAGTTATTGTTGATTGAATCGATTAACACTCATATGTAGAATCAATTAACTTAAGGATTTAATTCGGCTCTATGGCTCGAATCTAATTCACCTAAGCTAACCTATTCGGACTAATTAACTAATTGGTGTCTAAGATAAGTAATTAAAAGGTGGTTATTTAATTGGTTTCATTTGCTAATTTAGCCAATTTATTGATGTTTAAGAAAAGCAACAGGGGACCCCCACCAATCTTCACTTATCTAACTAATTTAGAAGATTGAGTCTCAAATATGATTGCTTGGTAATTTGATTTAGCCCATACCAATTAAATCAGTCATGTGATGATTGATTAGATGAGATGTAAACCCAAACTCTCTAGTAATATTAAGTCCAATGGTCTTCCACCGTTGTAGGTATGCAGACGTGCTACTGATGTTGATTGTTCTCGACTAGTCACAGTGGTTTAGTTGCATCAGAAAAACATAATAATTCTATTAGCAAAGAGTTGCTCTAGGGTAAAGATAGGGTTGGACCTAATAACTGTTAGATAAGGGATCCAATGATGGTTTTGTACCAGCTTGTGAATGGTGGATCTGACTTAACTAAGGAGTGTGGGCAATAACTATTAGGTGAGCCCACATGACTTAGAGACCAAGTCACTGCAACATACTTAGAGAAGTATCTGGGTAAAGAGTTGTCCATGTATCAATGTGCATATTACCAAAAACTGTTAGGTGAGGTGCACGACATCGTTGGGACTACAGCACCCATTAGAAATTTAGTTGTCGTATTAGGGTTTTTATTTTTTCATCTGAGGAGTATGGGAGATCTGATAAAATAATGAGAATCTTTTTGCATTTAAAAGTCTCTAAAGTAAATTATAAAATAAGTACAAACATCCAACTAAAATCTTTGCTCTCTGCTGTTTATTGTGTCAGCTTCCAACCCTCTATGTCAAATCCTAGATATCAACCATTTAACTGAAACCAATTACATAGACTGGCTCACAAACCTAAAAATTATTCTTAATTTTAAAAAATTAAGCAATTTCTCTACAAGATTATTCTAATATTAACAGCCTGTCCAACCCAAAGTCAACGAGCTATACTTGATGAGTGGATGGGCAATGACAATAAAAATAGGTGCTATATGTTGAAGTCCATGTTAGATGAACTCCAACATATGCATGAGTACATGTTTACTGTCAACGACATATTGATTCATCTACAAGTGTTGTGAGGTGATTAGAGTCTCACAGCGCATGAGATACGTGATGGGCAGTCAGTCTATGATTATTATTTATAATGATCAAGGATATTAAGGAGCTTAAAAAGCTCGACATAACCATGCACAAGAAATTGCTTGTGGATTTGATCTGGTAATCTCTTTTTAGTTTATATGGATAATTTACGGTAAACTACCATATAAAAGAACCTCTTGGCATCTCATCTGAATCGATCAAATTGTTGATAACAAAAGAACCTTGAAAAGTTCAGAGGTATATACCTGGAGAGCCTAAAGAAGCATGGACATGCCTTGACCAAGCATGTCAAAATTGCTCAATATTATCTTTATGATTTTCTCCTCTCAGTTAAGCTTAGACTCTAGTGATTTTTATGCACTTTAGTATAGAGTCTATAGAAAGATAGAGAGCTGATAAAATAATGAGAATCTTTTTGCATTTAAAAGTCTCTAGAGCAAATTATAAAAAAGTATAAACATCCAACTAGAATCTTTACTCTCTGCTGTTTATTGTGTCAGCTTCCAACCCTCTATCTCAAATCCTAGATATCAACCATTTAACCGAAACCAATTATATAGACTGGCTCACAAACCTAAAAATTATTCTTAATTTTAAAAAATTAAGCAACATTCTCTATCACGTTATTCTAATGTTAACAGCCTGTCCAACCCAAAGTCAACGAGCTATACTTGATGAGTGGATGGGCAATGACAATAAAGATAGGTGCTATATTTTGAAGTCCATGTTAGATGAACTCCAACATATGCATGAGTACATGTTCACTGCCAATGACATATTGATTCATCTACAAGTGTTGTGAGGTGATCAGAGTCACACAATGCATGAGATACGTGATGGGCAGTCAGTCTATGATCATTGTTGGGTATAAAATAACTCCAGCCGAAGTTCGTAAGAGGCCGACCCTCCCGAGACTCTTCTGGCTTCTGACCTAGCACGACGTCTTTCTGAACTCCCTCGACTGTCCGAGCTCCTATCATGCCATCCGAACTTCTCCGATAATAAACTCCTTCAGTCATCTATCGGACTGCTCTAAATGCTCTCTGGACTTCCTTATCAATCGACTTTCTACAGTGATCGACTACCCTTTGAATCTCTTCCAGACTTCTCCTACCATGATTGACTTTACACCAAACTTCTCTCGGACTTCGTCAATGTCCAAGTTTCTCCAACAGCAGAACTTCTACAGTAACCAGACTCCATCCAAGTTTTTACGATGGTCGACCGCCTTTCGAATTTCATCCGAGCTCCTACAAGAGTCGGACTCCGTCCGAACTTCTACAGTGGATGGATCCCAGACGAACTTCTATAACGGACAGGCTCCACCAGTCGGATCTCTACTCCAAACTTCTATTGCAAGTGGATTTCATCCGAGCTTCTACAATAAGAAGTCTCCATCCGAGCTTCCACAGCAACCGATCTCCGTCCGAGCTTCTACAGTAAGCAGCCTCCTCCCGGACTCCTACAAGAATCAAACTCCGTCTGAACTTCTACAATAGAATTGAATTCAAGATCCCTCCAGCGGTCAACCTTCCACAGTGTCCTCAAGACTCCTCCAGCGGATGAACTTCCACAATGTCTTTCGAGCTCCACTATCGATCGACCTTCTGCTGGGTTCCTCGTGAAACCAGATCCCTTCAGCGAATAGTCTTCAGACGAGCTTCTACATCAAACAAATTCCAGACGGACTTCTCTATTAATCGAACTCCTGTCGAACTTCTCCAATAGAAAGTTTCCGTCTGAGCTTCTACAACAGATGACTTCTGCCTGCAGCATTAGCGCCCAAGGCACCCGACAACAGTGGACTCATCCGTGCCTCGAAAACATCCGAGCTTCTTTTAGATTGCTGGGATAGAGAGCCATTCCGCTCTGTCAGACATCCCAATCGAGCTTCAACCGTCAGGCCCGAATTCTCTGGTAAGTTGCGACAACGGAGACTACCCTACTCCATCCTCTGTAACAGATCCCACATGGCCCCACCACTCTCTGGTAAGTCGCGACAACAAACACTACTCCACTCTCCGTAACAAACTCAATGTGGCCCTGAACGGCCCACTACCAAGCAGTTACAGACGTCGCTGTCAAGCGATTATGCTCCCCCATCTATAAAAGAGACCCTCTTAGATATGTTCTCCTCTAAGCTCTAAACTCTATCTCAAAACTCTGCTAAAATCTCATTCGAGTGCTCCATTTTTGTTGAAGTAGAGTACTGACTTGAGCGTCGGAGGATCTTGCCGGAGCACCCCCAACTCTGGTTTAGACTTTTCTTGCAGGTCCCGACGACGACCGCGATCCCCTCGATTCCAGCTTCTCCGACGTCGGCAAAATTCTGCACCAACAGAATTGATGCTAGAAGGAGGGCTGTGTCTTCACAGGACCCTTATTCTTAAAGGAGTACTCAACGGGACTATCTCCGATCACCTTCTTCAACTTTTTCTTCTTCTTCTCCTACCAGATCTCCACCTGATGCCTCCCCGAAAGGCATCCACCAGGCGATCCACAGCCTCCGCAGCCAGATCTCAGCGAGATCCGCAAGCTCCGTCTCATCTCTAGTTTTTCAGGCTCCTCCTCCTCCTACAATGGCAGTCGGTATGGAGCAGTTCGACTTGCTGGTTCAGCAAGTCAGGAGCCTCACCGAAGTAGTGCAGGTCATGCAGCAGCAGCCGCAGTAGCCGCAAGCATCTGTGCGGTTGGAAAGAGCATCGTCGGAGTTTCAGAATCCGACGACTGGGTGAGCCACTTGGGCCAGTCACCCTGTCTTCCCCGAAAAAGGGAAGCAAAGGTTGGAGAGCCCTCTGTCTAATCATGATTCCACCCCCGGAGGGTCCCTATCTCTGTTCTACGAGAAGACCCTCAAGACTCATAGTCGAGAGGATCTCCTGGATCAAAGGTTCCAGGAAATGAATCGATGAATCGAAGAGCTTCACCAAGCTCCCCCTGCTTACGGTGAGGATATCTGTACTGACCATCCTTTCTCTCAAATGATTATGCAGGAACCGATCCCGTCGAACTTCAAGCTCCCCCAATTTGAGAGCTACGACGGGACCTCGGATCTGGTTGACCACCTGGAGGCCTTCCAGATAATGATGCTGCTTCATGGCACGCCAGATGCCATCCTGTGCCGAGCCTTCCCATCTACCTTGAAGGGAGCAGCAAGAAACTGATATTCGACACTAAAGTCGGGTACTATCTTCTCCTTCGATCAGATGAGCCACCAGTTTGTTGCTTATTTCGTCAGCAGCCGGCATCCCCAGAGAGGTTTGGAGTCCCTCATCAACATCAAGCAAAAGGAGGGAGAATCCATCCGAACCTATGTCAACCGATTTAATGCCACTGCATTGGAGGTCCGAAACTTGGACCAATCAGTTGCAATGGCTGCCATAAAAGTGGTCTTCAAAAGAATGATCTTCTATTTTCTTTGAAAAAGAAGTATCCCAGGGACTTCATCGATTTGCTGGCTCAAACTGAAAGATATGCCCGAGCAGAGGAAGCCTTCAAGCTGAAGGATGAGGAGGCCGTGAAGAAGCGGTAGGCAGGTGACTCCAGCAAGCTCACAGCTGAAAAAGGGCCGAGTGAAGCTCGACCACATTCTCAAACTCTCCCCAGACACAAGCATGTCCAGACTCCTTTTCGGGCTCATAGGCTAAGAAGCCCGGACCGCAGAGTTCGGCGGAGCTCTCCCCTAGGAAGATTCCACAGCTACGCCCCTCTCAATGCTCCAAAAACCCAAGTACTGATGGAGGTCAGGGAGCAGCTGCCAAGGCCGAAAAGGATGCACACACACCCCGGGAAGCGCAATCCTAATAAGTTCTACCTCTATCATCATGACCACGGCCACGACACGGAGGAGTGTATTCAGCTTCGAGATGAGATCGAGGAGCTCATCAGATGAGGTCAGCTCGACAGATTCATCCGACATCGGCCTGAGGGTAAGGAGGATCGATCGAGGGCCCTACCACAGCCAAAGCCGCCAAGAAGGGAAGAACAGCTTGAAGATCGACCTCCAATCGAGATCATCAACACCATCTCTGGAGGATCTCGACGGGGAGCGTACCTTCCACGACCATGGGATTCAAAAAATCTCTGAGTGTATTACCAATAACTTTGCCTTAAATAAAAGTTTCATATTTGCATATCTTTTCTTTTGGCATGAGCTTGTAACGACAGAGAGTAGCTCCTTCAGACAATCAAAATTAAGCGTGTCAAGAACAAGAGGAGAACCTCGTCCTGACACAAACGAAGGCCCGATTATTTAGAAATCGGATGGGGAGAGAGGCCCTTGCAACGGCCCTTATGCGCCCCCATAGTCATGTTAGGAACAGGAGGAGAACCTCATCCTAACATGAGCAAAGTCGAAGGCCTGATTATTTAGAGACCAGATGGGGGGAGAGGCCTTTGTAACGGCCCTTATGCGCCCCCACAGTCATGTTAGGAACAAGAGGAGAACCTCGTCCTAACATGAGCAAAGTCGAAGGTCCGATTATTTAGAGATCGGATGGTGGGAGAGGCCCTTGCAATGGCCCTAATGTGCTCCCCCCACAGCCATGTTAGGAACAGGAGGAGAACCTCATCCTAACATGAGCAAGGTCGAAGGCCTGATTATTTAGAGATCGGATGGGGGGAGAGGCCCTTGCAACGGCCCTAATGCACCCCCACAACCATGTTAGGAACAGGAGGAGAACCTCGTCCTAACATGAGCAAGGTCAAAGGTCTGATTATTTAGAGATCGGATGGGGGGAGAGGCCCTTGCAACGGCCTTATGTGCCCCCGCAGCCCTGTTAGGAACAGGAGGAAGACCTCGTCCTAATATGAGCTAAAATTGATTGAGTCAGGAACAGGAGGAGAACCTCATTCTGACACAAACGAAGATCTGGTCATTTGAGATCGGATGAGAGGAAAAGCCCCTCAGCAGCTCCTTTACACCCCTACAACCCCATTAGGAGCAAAGGGAAAACCCTCACCCAAACATAAAAAAAAAGGGAGGAGAGAAAAAGGAAAAGCGATGGGCTACACCAAAGATAAGAGAAAAATGAGCTACATCAAAGACATAAGAAACCTCATCTCAACGAGGAAGGAGACTCTTGTCAAAAACCCTCAGTCCTTAAGGGGGAACCCAACACTGGTAGGAGAAAATAGACTTCCTCAAAGTAACGAGAAGTTCGGACCCCAAGCTCGAACATCGGGAGAGAGCGTCAAACTCGAATGGCCTCAAAAAGATCTTCGATCATGAATAAAAAGGGTGAATCAACACGACGATGACCAGGAATCTTCAAACAACATCGACATCGAATAAGACAGAAGATAAAAGAAGGTCGGTAAATGATAATTTAATGCAAAAATGAACAAGGTAATAAAAAAATTTATTTTCATTTCATTAGTAAAGTGCGCATTACAAAGCCTTTGAAGGCTAAAAAAAAATGACAAGAAAAGAAAAGAATACATGGAAGAACAAAAAGTAAAAGAGGCTCTAGGGAAGCTCGGCTTCCTTCGACTTTGAACTCTCGATTCCTGTCATCATCAGGGATTGCTTTAAATTCTTAACTTCTTTCAGTTTCTTCTTTCTTAACAGCATCTCTCAATACATTTGGTGGAACCACCGACTCTCACCCTCCGACTCCCGAAACCTCTTCCTCAGAACTTCGTACTCCGCCTCGACATCTTTGACCGCCTGCTGCTCATAGGCCAGCTGAATCTTCAGCCGCTGTAGTTTGGCCTTCTCTTGCCCAAGGGCCATTGACAGTTCTTCCATGGTTCCCCTCAAGGAGCGGAGTTCGTTGGAGCCTTGTACCGAGATGGCCTGGACTCTCTCAAACATCTGCCTCTGAAGGCAGGCAACCTCGTCGGTCGTCGTCTTAAGCTTCCTTCGGTAGTCGTCTACTTGCCCGCACCAGCCAACTCGATAGGCGTTGTAGTTCACCTTGACGTCCTGCAGCTGCTTCTGAAGGTCAGAGAATTTCTTCGACCAGTCTCGGTTGTGGTCGGCTTGAGTCGTGAGCCAAGATGAGTTCCCTTCCAACTGGCTGATCTTCTCCCATGCAGCCGCCAGCTCGACCTCAAGGGAGTTGATCTTGGAAGCCTGAGTCCAAGATCGATTGCTGGTGCATTTTCTGAGTTTCTCAAGCTCCTTCATGAAGTCAGCCTTCCTCCGGGTGTAGTCCATGAAGCCCTTTCTATGGAGGTTCCGAAAGCGAGTAGCCTCCGTAGTGACTTTCGAATGGCTCTTCCTCAGTCGGTGAAGTTCGTTATCCAACTTCTTTGATTTCTTCGTTAGATGATGAACATCCCTTCTCAGATCCCAGATCATCGACTTCAAAGGGATCCCCTATGACAGGAGGAGAGCTTCGGTAGGGCATTGTTGTTGGGAGACAAGAGCATCACAACACAAATCAGTGCAAGAAAATAAAAGAGAAGAAAAAGAATGCAGAGTAAGAAAAAGGAGCTCTCTGTGAAGGAGAATCTAATTTTATTGATTAAATAGTTCTTAAGTACAAGAGAATGAAGAAAAGTCACAACAAAAAAAAATAATACAAAATTAGAGGTTTCAGACCTCTGGGGCAGAAGTGGAGGAGCTCGGCACCCCCGAAAGATCGATCGCGGCAGCCACGGTAGTCGAAGAAGTTTTGGCTGGAGGAAGACTGGCAGCGACTTCAGAAGCTCCGGCTTCATCGTCGGATGCCTCATCCAGGAAGTTGAGGTCCAGTTCGAGAAACTTCCTGACCACTTCTCCTAGCAGAACTTGAAGCCCTTGATGTAGGCGGCCTGGCCGAACTGGACCTTCAGATCCCTTATCTCGGAGGAGGTTTTGAACTCCTCCACTGCCCGGACCATTGCCTCCGAGACCAAAGTCAGGATCTGCGCCTTCAACTCGAAGACCTCGGCCTCGGCCTTCTTTCTTTCCTCCTCCAGGGTAGCCCTCAGATCTATCGAGGTTTGTCCCTCCTTCTGCAGCATCTCTTGGAGACTCGTGACCTCGGCAATCTTCTCGTTGAGGTGGGTGGCCTCGGTCAGGCGACCTTCCTCCGCTTGGGCTACCTCCTTCTTGGCATTATTCATCGCCTCAATGTTGGCGATGAGCTGATGCCCAATCTGCAAGAGCAGCCAGGGAGTCAATATAAAAGCTAAGGAATAAGCTAAGTAAAGAAGCGAGAAGAAGAAAGAAGTAAATTGATCTATCCCGAGAAAGAACCCCAGAGAGTCCCAGACCCACTGCTCAGGATCGACGTGGACGATCCTATGTATGACCTCGAGCAGGATGTACCCATCGATCAATCTCTTTATTATATCCCTATTGTTGAAGGGATTCTCTCCCAGGTCTTCTTCAGAGCCGTCGGCCCCCTCGATGGCCGCCCTGCTGCAGTGGCTCTTGTGAGCTAACGTCTTCTTCCTCCTCCTTTCGACCCCCTGAGCCTCCTCGGGGTGAGCCTCCGGAGTGAAAACCTCGGCCGGGGGGCTTCTTGAAGAGGCCCGGGGGACTGCAACCTCGATGTTGGAGGGGGCATCGATGGCAATGGCTGTCTGGGCAGGCACGATCGAGCTCGTCTCTTCTACCCTAGCCCTCTTCGTCGCCCCCGAGGATGCGGTGCCTTTCCTCTTGTGGGTCTTGAGACCCTGGGCTAACATTCGAGCTGTGTCTGTGTCCATATCTGCAATGAAAGAAGATCGGCCCAGCTTAGAAAAAGTACAAAAAGAAGGGGGAAGCAGCAAAAAAAAAATATAATATATATACCGGTCGGGTTGAGAGGGCTTAGGCCGATGTTAAACAAGAGTTGTTCCTTTAGGAGGTCGGAGAGGAGAGGAGCTAGATAAGCCTCGAGTTTGTTGGAGGCTTCAAGGTCGTCCCTTCCCAGGTTAGAAGCCCAACGGATGGAGTCCCTCAGGGAGCCCCAAGGGGACAACCCCAGCTCCAAGGTCGGACATCGGACATAGAAGTACCTCTCCTTCCATTTGTGGATAGAAGAGGGGACACCTTTCAGCAACCCAAAAAAAAGCATTGACAAAGGGGGGAAGCAGAAGTTGAAGCCCGACACGAAAAGCTTCCTGATATAAGCAGAAGTGGCCAAGAGGAGGGATGCTAACCCGGTCAGTTGGCCCGGGAAGCTTAAACTCGTACTCAGGAGGAACCCCGTACTGAATCCTGATTAGCGAGAGTTCGTTCGAAGTCAGAGTGCTAGGAATGGTGTCTGGTACAAAGACCAGACAAGGTTCATCTACAAAACTAGGGTTTTGTGGGATTGGAACGGACGAACTCCTAGAACTGCTAGAGGAGGAAGTGTTGGAGGACATTTTGAATCAAGAGAAAACCCTAAAAAATCTTGAAAAAATTGGGAAAAATAAGAAACAAAGCGCTCGCGGAGAAATCGGATGGGTGTAATGCGAAGGATAAAAAATGAAAGAAGAGCAAGAAAGGGAGGGGTTCCAGAACTAACCTAAGCTGGTCCAAAAGACACAGGAAGGCAGCAAGGGTGATGGAGATCGACCCAAAGAGCATCTAAAATTGAGAGGGATACGCTGGAGGAAGACGAAGTTCTCAGGGAAGAAGAAGGGCTCCAACAGAATTCTCAGGCAAAGTGAAACCCTTGAAGGAGGGAGACGGGTTTAAATAGGCAATGGGGTCTGATGCAATAATGACTGCAGATCTCCTCTGGCCGATCTATAACCGTCGTGTGGCCCACTCATCATGGCAGGTGGTTAAAGGTGACTGACAACTGACAGAATCATTATTACACCATACCTAGAGCAATGCTCTAGCAGAAATTCTGAAAAAAATTTTTCTGATTGCCTCGATTTGAAAAGACTCCAGCACCAGTGTGCCAAGTGCCAAAATATCTGAACACAACCGAGTATGAAAATCGAGGGGGGCAACTTCGGCTGTGAAAATATCTTTGTACTTCCTTCATTCGAAACCCGAACTCGAAAGTAGGGAGACTGGTGTTGGGTATAAAATAACTCCAGTCAAAGTTCATAAGAGGCCGACCCTCTCGGTGCTCTTCCGGTTTCCGACCTAGCACGGCATCTTTCTAAACTCCCTCGACTGTCCGAGCTCCTATCATGCCATTTGGACTTCTCCAATAATGAACTCCTTCAGTCATCTACCAGACTGCTCCAAATGCTCTCTAGGTTTCCTTATCAGCCGACTTTCTACAGTGATCGACTACCCTCTGAATCTCTTCCAGACTTCTCCTGCCATGATCGACTTTACTCCGAACTTCTTCCGAACTTCATCAATGTCCGAGCTTCTCCAATAGCAGGACTTCTACAGTAACCAGACTCCATCCAAGTTTCTACGGTGGTCGATCGCCTTCCAAATTTCATCCAAGCTCCTACAAGAGCCGGACTCCGTTCGAACTTCTACAGTGGATGGATCTCAGACAAACTTCTACAACGGACAGGCTCCACCAGCCGGATCTCTACTCCAAACTTCTATTGCAAGTGAATTTCATCCGAGCTTTTACAATAAGAAGTCTCCATCCGAGCTTCCACGGCAACCGATCTTCGTCCGAGCTTCTACAGTAAGCGGCCTCCTCCCAGACTCCTACAAGAATCGGACTCCGTCTGAACTTCTATAATAGAATTAAATTCAAGACCCCTCCAGCGGTCAACCTTCCACTGTGTCCTCAAGACTCCTCCAGCAGATGAACTTCCACAACGTCTTCAGAGCTCCACTATCAGTCGACCTTCTAATGGATTCCTCGTGAAATGGATCCCTCCAATGGACAGTCTTCAGACGAGCTTCTACATCAAACAAATTTCAGATGGACTTCTCTAGGAATCGGACTCCTGTCGAACTTCTCCAACAGAAAGTCTCCATCCGAGCTTCTACAGCAGATGACTTCTGCCTGCAGCATTAGTACCTAAGGCACCCGACAATAGTGGACTCATCCGCAATCTCAAAAATATTCGAGCTTCTTTTAGATTGCTGGGACAGAGAGTCATTTCGCTCTTCAGACATCCCAATCGAGCTTCAGCCGTCATGCCCGAACTCTCTGGCAAGTCGCGACAATGGACACTACCCCACTCTACCCTCTGTAACAGATCTCACGTGGCCCCACCACTCTCTAGCAAGTTGTGACAACGGACACCACTCCACTCTCCGTAACAAACTCCACATGGCCCTGAATGGCGCACTACCAGGCAGTTACGGACGTCACTATCAAGCGGTTATGCTCTCCTGTCTATAAAAGAGACCCTTCCAGATATGTTCTCCTCTAAGATCTAAACTCTATCTCGAAACTCTGCTAAAATCCCATTTGAATGCTCCATTTCTGTTGAAGTAGAGTACTGACTTGAGCATCGGAGGGTCTTACTGGAGCACCCCCAACTCTGGTTTAGACTTTCTTTGCAGGTTTAGACTTTCTTTGCAGGTCCCGATGGCGGCCGCGATCCCCTCGACTCCAGCTTCTCCGACGTCGGCAAAATTCTACACCAACAATCATTATTTATAATGATCAAGGACATTAAGGAGCTTAAAAAGCTCCACATGACCATACACAAGAAATTTCTTATGGATTTGATCTTGTAATCTCTTTTTAGTTTATATGGATAATTTATTGTAAACTACCATATGAAGGAACCTCTTGGCATCTCATCTGAATTGATCAAATTGTTGCTAAAAAAGAACCTTGAAAAGTTCAGAGGTATATACTTGAAGAGCCTAAAGAAACATGGACACGCCTTAACCAAGCATGTCAAAATTGCTCAATATTATCTTTTTGATTTTTTCTTCTCCCAGTTAAGCTTAGACTCTAGTAATTTTTATGCACTTTAGTATAGAGTCTATGGGAAGATAGAGAGCTGAGGAAGTAACCCTTGAAATTGGTAATAGGATAAGAGTTGCTATTATGGCCATGGGTATTTGTCTTTTGTGATCATCATTTGAATTTAGTTCTAAGAGACAGTCTCTATCATTTGCATGATAATGCATCTGTGAACTTAATTGAGCAAGAAGTGAATACCATTGGATCTGAGAGATCTAGAGTTGAGATAAACCTTAAGTATATGTAGAACATTATGCTAGGTCGTATAGGAGAAGAAATGATTAACAGATTGAAGAAATATGGGCTTATGGGCTCATTGACTATTAAGTCATATCTAGTTTATGCATCATCTCTTTGAGAAAAAATCACCAAGCTACTCTTGTGGGATAAGAGAAAAAGGACTACTGAGATCCCCATCCTAGTACACATTTGATGTGTGTAGCCCATTTGATGTGCTAACAAAAGAAGTTGTCTCTACTTCGTTATCTTCACTGATGATCAGTCATGGTATGGGTAAGTATATGAGACACAAATCTAAAATTTTTAAAAGGTTTAAAGAATTCAGATGTAAAGAGAAAAGCAAATCAAAAAATTTTTAAAGGTACTTCGATTAGATTGAGGATGCAATATCAAAGAAAAAAATTTTTCGATTATGTCATAAAATGGTATAGTTTCATATTAGACCCTTCTTAGTACATCTCAGCTCAACGAGATAATTAAGAAGAGTCATAGGAATGTATGAGATATGGTCTGGTCCATGATAAATTTTACTGATTTATTTTTGTTTCTTTAAAAACATACTTTATTTTTATGAAATTGAGATCTCTCTAAATCTGTTCCTACCACACTGTATGAGATATGACATGATGAGAATTGAATCTTGATTATTTCAAGATTCAAGGATGTCCAGCCTGTATCAAGGACAACAGATGGATATGTTAGAGGATAGGTCTATAAAGCTCATCCTAAAAGAGTTTGGGATACTATTTTCCTTCTAAAAAGATCACAATGTGATTGTCACCTGACATGCTATCTTCTTAAAATATTATTTAATCAAGATGAAGCAGTGGGAGGAAAGTTGAGCTCGAAGAGAGTGTCTCTGAAGAGTAGCGAGCTATAGGACCTAAAAAACTTATTCATCATGAGCTAGTATATATATATTCCTCCTCCACCTCATACATATAGTAGGATCTCCCATCCTCTCAAAAGGTACTTAGGTATGCTTAATCGAGGATGTAAAAAAAAATTATTTCTCATGAGAGATAGAGAACATAGAGATGATCCCAAACCTACAATGAGACGATGTCAGACATTGACTCCAAGAAAGAAATATGAAATAGCTTTTCTGAATGGATATCTTTTAAAGATTTTTATATAGAATAGCTTATAAATTTCACTTCTCATGATAGGAGATTACAAAGTCTATAATAATTTTGGAGTTGGAACATTCATTTCGATGATATGATCAAATTATTTGATCAGAAATGAGAAGTTATGTATTTCAAAAGGGTCAGTGGGAGTGTCCAATACTGACATCAGTTAAAATATGATTGTATATAGAATTTTTCATGAAAGATAAAGCAAGCATCCTATATTTTGAGAATATAAAGATCTATAAAGATAGATGCAATTGGATGCTTGTGCTTTTATGGATAAAGTACAAAGAGTAGATGTTGAAAGGATTTGGCATAGAAATCTTAGAGAGGGGTCTGCTATCCTCTTGAGCATAGATGTATGCCATGTAATGTACTTGAACTGATATAAGTTAATACTGTGAATGTCATGAGTAGATATCAGTTGTATCCAGGCTAGGAGCGCTGGATTACTGTGAAAACATCATTAAGTTCTTGAGAAGAACTAAGAATTTATTCTTAATTTTGAAGAAGAGTCAAAGCTAGGAGTGGGAGGATACACCAATTCAGATCTTATGTCTATTGTTGATGGTAGAATATCTACATCATAGGTGTAATCATGTTAATATCTTGGAAGTATTTCAAGCAATCGATCGATGGAAGTTAAGTATACTATAAATATGTAGGATGTATTCTAGTTCTAATGTTAGTTGTAGAATTGGATGTCATACCATCAGATGCCATGACACTATACTGCAAAGATAATGGCACCATAGTCCTTACTAAAAAGCCTAGGTCTCACCAGATATCCAAGCACATAAAGCAATAGAATACGCGACTACCTTAAATAGAAATACATAGAGGTGCAGAGAGCAAACTCTACATAAGATGTGGATAATCCACTGATAAGTCACTTAGTTAGCCAAAGACTAAAGCCTGTCTTAAGAAGATGAAGCTTGGTATATGGTAGATTGACTTTAGTGTAAGTGAAAGATTGTTAGATGTATGCCCTAGAAGCTAATCTTGACTGACGCATATCATATTGCTAGGACATATTTTTATACTTAATGGATATTTATATTACCATTCATATTTATGTATCCGTGAATCATCCAAGGGATTAATAAGATGATGACATATATTCTTAAAGAGTTGAGAATTTGAGACGTGTCATTGATGGTTAATTCTTAAATTGCTCCTGATCATAGGATCATCATGGAGATGGTAATTGATCCAAATAGACCATTGCATAGATCGCTTCCTTCGGACAGATGAGTCTCGAGTCTGTGGTGAAATGATACTGGAGTGAGAGTACAGATAGTTGTTAGAGAATAATTAGTACTGAGTGTGACCAACACGAGAAGTCATATGGATGTCTGCTCATTCGTTAGTGACTTTTGTCGATGTTGCAGTAGTGTGACTGATCCTTTGACTTGTAGTGTTACAGCTGCTCATAGTGAGGCTGCTGGAGTTTGACTATACATAAATATTGACTCATTGAATCTTTTTAGTAGATGTTGGTGACAGTTGGTCCACTGTAAGAGTAGGATGTGCACCTGGATGGGATCTATTGATCCTAGCAGAAGGGAGTAGTCTTATGGGATTTAAGAAGCTGAGTCTTTAAGTCTATAGCCATAGCAATGTGATTAATGAAAAAAAAAATCATGAGAATCATATATAGACTCGAGCTAATTGAATCTATCATATGATCGATGATGAGATTTGATGATTCATCTACGACCTACCATTTGATCGGGACTCATAATAGAGAGACTGTATCATACATTAACTGCACCTAGAGATTCATCATCTTTTATTCTGCTGGATTGCCACTACATACTGCTAGGTATCACTGGTGGATTGTGAGACCCATAAGCATCATCTCGATGATCGATGATCCTTGATGGACAGAGTTAGAATGGTTCCAACCCATTAAAAAAAGTTTTGATGATATTGTGATAGGGATTATAATATATCTTACTATCAGGTAGAATAGAACCTATGGGGTGACACACAAAGAAAATTTTGATTGATCAAATGGTTGAATTGCGATTATGAATCATGAAAAGATTTGATTATCAATTTGATTGATGATTAATCCAATGCAAAAGTTACAATTAAGTAACTCGCTAAAGAGTTAGTGAGTTATAAAAGGAGTAATTAGCAATTGGATTACTAATTGACTCAATTTGATTGAGTAATGGGGCTTGTATCAAGTCTAATTAAATTTAATTTAATTTGACTTGATATGGGTTTGATTTGATCAAGCCCAATTAGGTTATGAGATAATCAAATCGCAAGGGAGGATAATTTTTTGTTTGATTAGGATTTGGATTTAACTTAATTTCTATTTAGACTAGGATCAAACTAAAAATGTTGAGTTCTTATTTGGACTAAAAATTTTTCTCTTCGTGGGTGCACTAAATCCTAAGTGGATTAGGATTAAATTGAGTTTGACTTAAGCACCAAGAGAGAGTCCAAAAGGACTAGGACTCCTTCTCTAATTAGATGACATCTAATCTAAATAGTTTGAGCTCCTAATCAAATTAAGATATTAATCTATTTGAGTATAATCAATTCTTAATATGATTAAAATTGGTTAGAGTTTAAATTGATTTTAAATCAGCTACCTAAAGAGGAGTCCCATGAAGTTAAAACTCTCCTTTTTCATGTGCATAAACCAGCCCCATGCCCAACCAGATTTGGATGCCATATATTGTGTGCCCTCTTCTCCTATTTAGCATGCAAGAAGCTCTCTTAAATCCCTTCTCTCCATGAGTTATATTGGCATAAAACGATATGGTGTTGGGTGGCATTAAAATTATAGAGTCCAAGGGAGTTTGGACTCTTATCTTTTCACCTAAAATCTTATCTTCTTCTCCTATTTAAACCATGCATCATATGGGACATTTGTGTTAGATGTGTGCCCTAGATGCCAGATTGGCTGACACATTCCGATACAAATATAAGGGCAAATTTATAATTTTGACTATAAATGAATAAAAGAATTATTCTACTATCATATTGTGTACATTATGTCTGTGATACATTCTTTGAGTTAGTAGGAATGTTAATTCATACTTTCAAGAGTTAAAAATTTAAGGTATAAATTTACATAACTAACTCATAAACAGCTCCTGACCATAGGATCATCACGAAGATGGTGATCGATCTGAAAGGTTGGTGTACGATCTCTTTTTTAAGGTAGATGCATCTTGAGTCTACGGTGTAGAAACATCGGAGCGAGAGTATAGATATTCATTGAGAACAAGAGTACTGAGTGTGACCACCTCGAGCAGTCATAAGAAAATCTACCTTCTCATCAATGACTAGCTCGATGCTGCAGCGTGTGTCTATTTCTTTGACCTAAGATACATTGACAGTTCACCTTGAGTGTGTTATAGTTTGACTATACCATAACTCGATCTCCTAGCCATTCAGAATCTTGAGATTATGTTGGCTGTATAGCATATTCATTGTAGGAACCAGATCGCACCAAGAAGGGATCTATCAACCTCGGTAGATGAGATGAGTAGTCCTATGATGATTGAAAGATCGAGTCCTTAAGCCCATGGCCATGGCAGAGTGAAATAATGGAAAAGAATTTTTTATTGAGGTTTCACATCGAACTCGGATCAATCGATTGATTCATATGACTGATGTTGGGTTTGACGAGTTCACCTTAACCCTAATTCAGTCGGGACTCATGATAGAAGAACTCAATCACATAGGTAGCTGCACCAAGAGGTTCATCTTCATTTCTAATGGGTTGCCACCATATACTGCTAGGTGTCACTGGTGGATTTTGGAAGCAATTAGAATGATCTTGATGATCGATCATTCTAATTGTCTGAATCAGAAAAGTTCTGGTCCATCGAAAGGAGTTTCGATGATGTCGATGATGAGATCACGACATGTCTCATTACCATATGAAAATGAACCTAACTGGGTTACACAAATAAGAGTTAGGGTTTGGATGTCATCAATTGAGCTAGTCCAGTTCGATTGATTTGGATTAGATCCAATTAGGTTCAAGGAAATCGTGCTAGCACACGATTGAGCCTAACTTTCTCCTCGTATAATCTTTTCTATCTCGACTGAGCTAAATATGATTTGACTCACTAAGAGAACCTTGAGAAGGTTTGTCATAGTCTGACTGGAGCCAGTCCAGCTCAGAAAGAATTTGTCTTAATTCATGAGATGAATTTAAGACAATATCTGCTAATTCCTGTCACCTGCCATTTTCGTTTTAGGATATTGGTCAAACGTTGACCCATGGACCTTGGACTGAAGGCCACTTGGCAAGAGTCATTGAAAATTTTTTATGGAGTGTCTAAATTGGACCTCAAAGTGGGCACCATATTCAGATTGAGCGTGCGCCCTAAGTGGATAAGGATAGAGTCCCATGAGATGAGGACTCTGATCCCTTGATCAACTTGGACTATGGGGTGCAAATCTCATTGTGCTTATCCAGTGTTGGCACCAACAGTAGGAGAGATTATGGAGATTTTTATCTGATATGATCAGATGATATCACTCCATCAATCAAATTTTTTCCAAAATTAATTAAAATTTTTTGTTTGATCGAATGATGTGGCACTGCATGGCGCAGCAGGGTCTATTTAAACCCTATCTGCGCCTAGGGTTAAGAGACTCTATGCAATAATCAGCAAAAGCCTAAATCCTCTCTACTTCTCCATGCCCCCTCTACTCCTTTCCCTCCCCTCTTCATGTCCAAGAGGTTGGACATCCATCTGGTGCTTGTCCAAGGCGTGGTGGCTTCTTGATTAAAAGGCTGCAGAGATTTATCGAGAAGCTGCTACTCCAGCTTCAGAAGATCTTTTGAAGACCTTTTAGATCAGATCCAGATCTGATTTTTGGAGCATAGATTCATGAGGAGAAGGCAATCTAGATCTTGCTTGAGTAGATATCGGTAGAGGCCAGACAACTGCGTGGCTATTTTAGAACCTCGGGCATTGCTGTGATCATCTACAGGATGATCTAGTTACTTTAGAGGTATTTCTCTATTCCTCATATTTTTAGATTTAATTTTATATTTAATATCAGATAATAGAAATTAGATCTAATAGATCTTAGATCTAAAATATTATAGGATAATTTTTTTTTTGAAATATTCTGCCTCAGATCTCATTAGATCTGAAAGATCCTACAAGGAAAAAGCCAGTTTTTCCTTCAACTGGTATCAGAGCCAGATTGATGGCTCTATTTCAGATCTAATTTAGATCTAATTTTTAATTTTTTTTATCTGATATTAAAAGATTTCAAATGTGACATCAGATATGATAGGATCTAAAATCAGAAAAATTTAAAATTAAATCTAAGTAGATCTAACATGTATGAGATGCATGCATAGACTAGTTATAGAATTGTTCTAGTAACTGTCTAGAATAAATTTTATATTGAATAGTTTAATTTAAATCTTATTTTTTAGATATTATATATGATGTATCAGATCTGAAAGCATACTAATTAGATTAGATTTTAATACATGAGATGTATGCAAAGCATGTATAAATTAGATTTGAAATTATATATGTGATATATAATTTAGATCTAACTAGTTTTGTAGTTAAATTAATATTTTTGATTAAGGTGTTTCTCATGACCGTCCGGTCATAAGAACAAAGTAAGGTTTAAGACCCTCTCTTCCCATTCAATGGGGTGTTCTTATGGCGTGTAGGAGTGCTGCACGTTCATCCTTAATCAGAAATCAAAATTTACTTTTCTACAAAATCCTAGATCCTAAAACCCTAGGATTTATTTACATGTTTTATTTATGAACCCAAAACTTAATTAATGAATTAAGCTTATGAAATTAAATTAGATCTAAAATTAAGAATTTCAGATCTAAGTCATTTTCATAAAATTGGGTTCGGACTTGGGTAGCTCAATTAGGTCTAGCGGTTGATCAAACCGAATCAAAAATTGGTTAGGTGGGATCATGAAAGCTAATAATTGACTAGCCTAATAGGATTAAGTCTAGGTCAAGGTCGAATCATATTTAGATGTGACTCAATCAAGTTAAGACCTAATTTGGCTCAGTGGTTAGAGCCTGGATTGTAGACTAACCCAATTGGTTCTGGTTTGATAATTTGGTGTCTAAGGTAAGTTGGGCAGATGCGACCGACTGGTTTTTAATTGGAAGCTACTCGACTCGAATGCGTTCTTGTCAAGTTAATGGCATATCCCTTCCACCGGTCTCACTTACCTGACCATATATGTCGACCCAGTTCTAATTTGAGGTGGCTAACAATTCAAGCTAACCCATGTCACTAGGTTAGTCATAATTATTATGACTATATCAAGTCAAGTTTAATGAGACCTAAATCAAATCTCCCTAAGAAAATATTAAGTCTAAGGTCTTCCACCATTGTGGATGTGCGGGCCTTTCCCAGAGTTGATTGTTCTCGACTGGTTACAGTGGCTCAGTTGCACTGGAAAGATGCAACCATATCCATTAGGCATTGGATGCTATGGATTAGAGGATGGGTTGTGCTCAATATTTCAGATATGGTGAGGGACCCAATCAGGAATCTAATTTGTGCAAATGGTGGGTCTGACTTAACTAAGGATTGGAGCAATATTTCGAGCACAGTGAGCTTCATGAATTAGAGATCAAGTTTTGGATGCACCATAATTAGAGAATCATTGGACAAGAGTTATCCACTCATCGGTTGACCCATCACCAATAACTATTAGGTGAGGTGGTGAGCCAATCGGTGAGACCGCACCACCCACTAGAAATCACTAATCATAGAGATTTTCACATCTCTACCTAGGGAGTGTAGAGATCTGAAAAATAGTGAGAGCCTAATTTGTTTAAAAATGAAACTCCTAAATAAATTGGTTAAGTCTGATTACAAAATCTAATTAGAAACTTTTGACTCTCTATAGAAAACATGTCTGCGTCCAACCCCCTGATCAAAATGAAGGAACCAGATCTAGGGTTTCAGGGTTAGATCTTGAAACTTTTTCAAGATCATACAGCGGAAGACTAAAATAAATTAAAATTTATTTTCTAAAATCAGAGAATCCCTAAATCTAAGATTCTATTACATGATTATTACATGGTATTAAATCAAAAAATAAAATATATAAATATATAGTATGAACTACATGTTGATCATATCAACATGTTTCTATACTAGCTACATCTAATGTATGTATTAAACAATAGATCAGATCTATTACCTTGCAAGTTAGATGCTCTAACCTCGCTGATCCGGGCTTAAGGATGATGTTGCAAGCCGCACACGCGTCCGGCCTCTAGGAGTCGTCCACACGAGCCCACGAATCTCGATCAGAAGTCCTGCTTCAGGAAATCAGCACAGTATGCCAGTACTGCGCTGATCCTTCTTTGATGGTTGATCAGGTGCCTCCTTCTTCTTGATTTGGACTCTTCCAAAGATAAAAAGTAGAAGGAGGAGTTTCAGATCTGAGATGCTCTCAGAAAACTCAAGATGGAGGGAGGAAAGATGTGAAAACAAAAACCCTAGAAGAAGACCCTCTTCTTCTTCACGTTTTTCTCTCTAGACACCCAAACTTGCATCTTTTATATCTCCACGACCCAAAGGTATTTCTCTCTGATTTTTAGATGGCACAAAGGTCTCTCAAATTTCTAATTTTTCTTAAAATTTTATGAAGAAACTCATCTTATATAGAGAGATATGATAGAGTCCTTGTCTAGGTCAAACACCTAGTCAAGGCTTATCCAAACATGGCAAGTTAAGGGACGCCCAACTCTTGAGCACCTCCTCCATATTTTCATGCATGGATTATAAGAAAAGGGTGCACAATGTATACCCTAAAAGCCACAAAAATTCCAAAAAAAATTTGGATAAATTCGGTGCAAAATTGAAAGAGTTTTGGATTTCTAAAACTCTATCTCATAGAATTCGAAATCCAAACTTATTCCTTTTAGATTTGATCCAAACCACCTTCCATGTAAGAAAGAAGAGAGGAGACCTTTTGTGAACGTGGGAGAGATCTGGGAGAGGGCTTTTGTCACACAAAATAAGTGGAGATTGGCGTTGAATAAGAGAGAGGGCGTGGAGAAGGTTTATATGGCGCAAGGTGGAATCCTAGTCCTACTAGGATTCTGTCTCATAACTTGTTTTAATTTGGTTTCCCAAACCAAATCAAATCAAAATTAGATCAACTCAATTAAAATAGATCTTAACCCAATTAAAAACCTAATTTAATCAGATTAAATTATATTTAAATCTGATTTAATTTTCTAATCAAATTAGAAATTAGATTGACCCAAGTCCTAGTTGAACTAGGACTAGTCTTTCCTTGCACTTGGCTTATCCAATAAACCAATTAGACTTGATCCAATCAAGCCCAAACTAAATCTAATTAAATTATATTTAATTAGACTTAATCTCAGCCCATTGGCTTAATCAAATTAAGCCAATTAGCAATCAAATTGCTAATCGATCCTTCTGCAACACTTGCACTGGGTTAAATGTCAATCGTATTGATCATTTAATCCTAGAACGATTCTTAATCGTTGATCAACCATCTGATCGGATCATGAACTCTAATGTGTGTGACCTCATAGGTCCGAACCTAAGTCGGTAGCATAGAAACAAATTTCTATACCAATCGAAGTGACCATCTAGCAATGGTACCCGACGACCGGATAGGTCGAATGTGTAGAACAACATCCTTAGAACCCATGCGGATATAGTTTTATATAATTCATCCCCTTGACCAAAATGATCATAGGACACCCCAGAGCTCAACTGTCAACTCTGATCAGGTTGTCCACATTGTATTTCAAAATATCAAATCCATCTGATGGATTACCCTGGCCAAGGTTTTGCTAAATTGAAATACAGCGACTCATTCTTCTCCAACTCTTGGAGTGGTCAATCCCATCTCGATCACACTCTGACTTCGCAAGTACTTGACTGTGCCCAGAAGCCTTCCGTCCCTGAATTAGAAATTCAGTTAGTCCAGTACCAAAGCACAGTGAGTTGCTTGCAAGTCACTGAGGCGATCTCAAGTCTAAGGGACACTTATACCTATATCCCATCAGAGACATTCTCGACAGCAGAATGCTCTGGAGTTGGTCACGTTCAATGACGATGTACCCTTACATCTCATCTGTATGCCATACCAGTGTCTCCACACTCTTTGGTTAAGAGGACAACCAACCCATATGGCCTACAGCGACCTATGCTCGATAGAAGCTGTCATCCTTATTAACAGCCTATCATTTGGTCGTGAACAGTTTTAAGGACTAATCGATAAATCCTTTCTTTATCGAATCTAAATAGTCCTAAGGACTTCATCATAACAACGGAGTTCATTAGAAGATGAAAGCTTATGATGAAAGATGCCAAATATATTTTATTTATTAACAAATCAATTACAATACTTGGTTGCTCAACCGTCAACAGCTTGATGATTGGCTTTTTGGGACACATTTCCCAACAACTCCCACTTGTCCTAAAGCCACTCGGCACAGTATCTAATACCCATCTTCGACTTGTGATTGTCGAACTCCTTTATTGCCAGGGCTTTAGTGAAGGGGTCGGCTAGGTTCTTCTTTCCGTCGATCTTCTGAAGGTCGACGTCACCTCGATCCACGATCTCTCGGACCAGGTGGAAGCGGCGCAAGATGTGCTTCATCCGCTGATGTGCTTTGGGTTCCTTCATCTGAGCTATGGCACCAGTGCTGTCGCAGTAGAGCAGGACTGGACCATCGAGGGAGGGTGCTACTCCGAGCTCGTTGATGAATTTTCTCAGCCACACAGCTTCCTTCACGGCATCTGATGCTGCAATATACTCCGCTTCACAAACAGAGTCTGCCACAGTATGCTGCTTGGAACTCTTCTAGCAGATGGCTCCACCATTCAGAGTAAAGATATAACCCGACACGCTCCTGCTGTCATCATGGTCAGATTGGAAGCTGGAGTCTGTGAACCCCACAAGTTTCAGATCTGACTCACCATAAACCAACCATTGGTCTTTAGTATTTCTCAAATACTTAAGGATGGCTTTAACCACTTTTCAGTGATTTTCTCCAGGATCAGATTGGTATCTACTCACTACTCCTAGTGAGTATGCCACATCTGGTCTTGTACATGTCATGGCGTACATGATAGATCCCACGGTTGAAGCATATGGGACTCTACTCATACGCTCTCTCTCTTCAGGAGTTGTCGGACAATCCTTCTTAGAGAGAGAAATTCCATGGCCTATCGGTAGATAGCCCTTCTTGGAATTCTCCATGCTGAACCTCTTCAGCACAGTGTCTATGTACATGGACTGGGATAACCCAAGCATCCTTTTAGATCTATCCCTATAGATCTTCATCCCTAGAATGTAGGATGCTTCACCCAAGTCCTTCATGGAGAACTGTGATGACAACCAAACTTTTATTCCCTGTAGTGCGGGGATGTCATTCCTGATTAAGAGAATGTCATCCACGTACAATATAAGGAATACCACAACTGGACCATTTGCCCATTTATGGATGCAGGGCTCTTCTCCATTCTTAATGAAGCCATACATTTTGATCACCTTATCAAAACGCATGTTCCAACTCTGAGAAGCTTGCTTCAGTCCATAAATGGATCTCTGAAGCTTGCACACCTTGGACTCATCTGTGGATGTAAACCCTTCAGGTTGTATCATATACACCTCTTCAGTCAGCTCTCCATTCAGGAAAGCTGTCTTTACATCCATCTGCCAGATCTCATAATCCAGATGGGCAGCTATTGCAAGCATTATCCGAATAGATTTGAGCATTGCCATAGGGGAAAACATCTCGTCATAGTCAATACCATAACGTTGACGATAACCCCTTGGCAACCAGACGGGCTTTATAGGTCTCCACCTTTCCGTCTGCGCCCCTCTTCCTTTTGAAGACCCATTTACACCCAATGGGTTTAACCCTTTCAGGTGGGTCAACCAATGTCCATACATCGTTGACCTTCATGGACTCCATTTCGGATTTCATGGCTTCAAGCCATTTCTCGAAATCAGGTCTCTGCATAGCATCCATATAGGTGATCGGATCCTCATTATTCTCATCAAGTTCGATGGGATCACCGTCTCGGACCAAGAAACCATAGTATCTGTCCGGCTGATGCGGTACTCTATCGGATCGCCTTAATGGTGCAGGTATATTGGGCTCTGGATGTGATCTAATCATATCCGACTCAGGTTCAGCTATTGGTGTCGGTCCTTCTACCTGTTGAACTTCATCAAGTTCAACCTTAGAGGCAACGGTTCCTTCACCAAGGAACTCCTTTTCTAAAAAAATTGCCTTAAGGCTGATGAACACCTTTTGTTCATCAGCATGGTAGAAAAAATATCCTTTTATCTCTTTGGGGTACCCTATGAATGAGCATTTGTCAGACCTAGGTCCAAGTTTGTCTGTGACTAATCGTTTGACATAGACCGGGCACCCCCAGATCCTAAGGTGTGAAAGTGCTGGCTTACGTCCCGTCCATATCTCATATGGAGTCTTGATTACAGACTTACTTGAAACCCTATTTAACAGATAACAGGCCGATTCGAGTGCATATCCCCAGAAGGATATCGGCAAGCTAGCAAAACCCATCATGGATCGGACCATGTCTAACAGAGTCTGATTCCTCCTTTCAGACACACCATTATGCTGTGGTGTTTTTGGAGGAGTCCATTGGGAGAGAATCCCATTCTCTCCTAGATATGTGAGAAACTCACTACAAAGGTATTCTCCTCCTCGATCAGATCGAAGAGTTTTAATACTCTTCCCAGTTTATTTTTCTACTTCACTTCAGAATCGTTTGAACATTTCTAATGAATCCGACTTATATTTCATCAGATAGACATATCCATATTGGGATAGGTCATCCGTGAAAGTTATGAAGTAGAAATATCCACCTCTAGCACTGGTGCTCATGGGCCCACATACATCAGTATGTACTAGGCTCAAGAGCTCAGTAGCTCTCTTACCTTTTTCAGTAAAAGATGACTTGATCATTTTACCAAGAAGACAGGACTCACAGGTTGGAAGTGATTCACAATCACTAACTTCGAGGATTCCCTCTTGAGTCAACCTGTTTATTCTGTTCTTGTTTATAGGACCTAGCCTACAGTGCCATAAGTAGATATCTGACACACTATCTAATCTAGGGTGCTTGCCAGTAGAATAGACTCTTATCAGGCTTGACCTTTTTGGTCTGATACTGCACAGATGTCCCAGCCTGAACTTGCACCTTCTTCACTTTCTTCTTCTTGTTCTTTTTTCCTTTCTTAAAAGGTCAAGAACCAGAAGACGAACCTCCCACTAAATTCACCGACTCCTTGTGAAGTTGGTGATCCTTCTCAAAGTTCTGAAGCAACCCCAATAACCCGTGGTAGTTCTCTTCAGGCTTTGTCATTCTATAATGAGTGAGGAATGGGAGATAAGACTTGGGCAGTGAGTTCAGTATTGCATCTTTCCCAAGCTACTCATGCAAGGAAAAGTTGAGCTTGCTCAATCGTTCCATCAGCTCGATCATGTACAATACATGATCAGTGACAGAGACTCCATCCCATATTTTGGCGTTGAAGATGGCACAACTAGTCTTGTGCCTCTCCACGTCATCGGGTGTGCCAAAGGCATCCTCCAACACTTGAAGCTTGTCTTTGGCTGAGCCGTCTCGAATCTGCGACTGAACTCGTCGCTCATGATAGCCAGCATGATACAGCGCACCGTGGTCCGATCACTGAGCCACTTCTGGTAAGTGTCTCTGATTGTTCCACGTGCATTGATAGCTGGCTCCTCAGGTGCAGGATCTATTATCACATATAGGATCCGTTCATGCTCCAGGACTATCTTCAACTTTCGGTACCAGCTACCGAAGTTGGGTCCCACCAACTTATCATTGTCCAACAATGATCGGAGCGATAGGGAAGTGGCCATATTTGCACAAAGGAGAACCATAACCTAATTAGTAATTGATTCATTAAACCTAAAGATTTGGACTTTAATCAAAAGGTTTCTCCCACTATTTTATTCGAATTGGTAGCCTCTACCTCCAACTCGAGGAATTACCCTAATTCCTTAGCGGGTACTAGAATCCACTTAGACTGCACACAAGCCCAACTTTGGTTGGCCAACCCATGTACATCTAAGGGTAGGTTCATAACCAATTGTTTCTCTAAACAATTTCTAGTAATTTTAATTTTGCCTCAGAAACCTAATCAGTAGGCTTTGGCCTCCACTGTAAGGATCTGGTTAGGTCCAACCATTAACATAATCATACTTGGTGTATCTAACCAACGAATGATTAAGCCCAACTTTAGTTGGCTCACCTAACCACCATTAGAGAGACACTTCCAAGTCATCTTATGATGAGTGGTAATTCCATTAGTCAACAAGCACCAGGCCTTTGGGTCTGTAATGATTATTGAGTTAATAGACTCATTATCAAACACCTTAATGGGAGGCTATGACTCAGTTATCTCCATAACTTTGTCATTTTAAGGGCCTAATAATTTTAGAGGATTTAAATAATTTAGAGGATGAGGTCAGATGAACCAGCTTATCATGATCCTCCCACTGGCTTCACCAAGTCAGCTTAAGGGAGACCAAGGCTGGTCTAGGAGCACCTAAATCAGTCACACTGATTTACCTAGCTGACATGGGTCAGCTCGAATAGTCAAGTGATCCGATCAAAACATAATTTCACCAAGAGGTCAGGTAAGTTCGATCAGTGGGAGGGTCTGCTAAAGCTTGCCTTAGACACCATCAGAAATGGCCAGGTAAGTGGGCTCCCAATTAAAAACCACCAGTCAGGTTTACCTTAGACACCAACTGGTTTAATTAGTTTCGATTAGATCAACCTAACAGTTCGTGCTAGACTGCTTAGCCAAGAATCAAGTCCATTTGGTTCTCGTTAAAGACATGGACTTGACCAACTACAACTATTGTAATTGATCTAGAGAATCCTTGACCTAATCTAAGACAATAATTGATTAGATTTAGTCAATTCTCTAATTAAGTCCATCTTTAATCTAACCATAGGTCTAACCCAATTAATGGACCTAATTCTCACTAACCCTTTAACCCAATGTGTTATGATTTGTGTCTTAGGTTCTTCAATTCACAATCCTAGAACTTAATCAAACAACTTCTTAATTCTTAATTAAGTTTTGGGCTGAGGGTTGGGTTCGGCTTTTCAAAAAATAATTTTCATATTTGTAAAATAATTTTACAATATGATTCTACCAACCATATTGCATGTTTGATTAATAATCAAGATGCAAGTGAAATAAACATGAAACTACTTTAGATCTAATCTAAACAGGTTCATGTAATTGAAACAATTTCAACTTTAAACAATTTCTTTGCACAAAAATTATTAACAAAGAGATTTTATTTCAGATTTAAACATCTTTTAAATCTAATAAATCATAAATTTAATCTAGATCATATCTAATAAATTTATGATTAAAGATAGATCTACACAAACTAGGACAACCTTTGCACTGTAAGGGGTAAACCTTACAGCAGGACAACCTTGCAGTTTGTGATTGATCTAAAATTTGAATTTTAGATTTAATAATCATATTATAAATTAGATCTAATCTAAAAATAATCTAAGCATGTATAAATAATCATGTAATAAAGAACCTAGGCTCTGATACCAATTGTAGGAACCAGATCTAGGGTTTCAGGGTTAGATCTTGAAACTTTTTCAAGATCATACAGCGGAAGACTAAAATAAATCAAAATTTATTTTTTAAAACCAGAGAATCCCTAGATCTAAGATTCTATTACATGATTATTACATAGCATTAAATCAGAAATTAAAATATATAAATATATAGTATGAACTACATGTTAATCATATCAATATGTTTCTATACTAGCTACATCTAATGTATGTATTAAACAATAGATCAGATCTATTACCTTGCAAGTTAGATGCTCTAACCTCGCTGATCCGGGCTTAAGGATGATGTTACAAGCCGCACATGCATCCAGCCTCTAGGAGTCATCCACACGAGCCCACGAATCTCGATCAGAAGTCCTGCTTCAGGAAATCAGCACAGTATGCTAGTACTGCGCTGATCCTTCTTTGATGGTTGATCAGGTGCCTCCTTCTTCTTGATTTGGACTCTTCCAAAGATGAAAAGTAGAAGGAGGAGTTTCAGATCTGAGATGCTCTCAGAAAACTCAAGATGGAGGGAGGAAAGATGTGAAAACAAAAACCCTAGAAGAAGACCCTCTTCTTCTTCACGTTTTTCTCTCTAGACACCCAAACTTGCATTTTTTATATCTCCACGACCCAAAGGTATTTCTCTCTAATTTTTGGATGGAAGAAACGTCTCTCAAATATCTATCTCCTACTAAAATTTCACATAGAAACTCATCTTATATAGAGAGATATGATAGAGTCCTTATCTAGGTCAAACACCTAGTCAAGGCTTATCCAAACATGGCAAGTTAAGGGACGCCCAACTCTTGAGCACCTCCTCCATATTTTCGTGCATGGATCATAAGAAAAGGGTTCATAATGTATACCCTAAAAGCTACAAAAATTTTAAAAAAAATTTGGATAAATTCGGTGCAAAATTGAAAGAGTTTTGGATTTCTAAAACTCTATCTCATAGAATTCGAAATCCAAACTTATTCCTTTTAGATTTGATCCAAACCACCTTCCATGTAAGAAAGAGAGGAGACCTTTTGTGAACGTGGGAGAGATCTGGAAGAGGGCTTTTGTCGCACAAAATAAGTGGAGATTGGCGTTGAATAAGAGAGAGGGCGTGGAGAAGGTTTATGTGGCGCAAGGTGGAATCCTAGTCCTACTAGGATTCTGTCTCATAACTTGTTTTAATTTGGTTTGCTAAATCAAATCAAATTAAAATTAGATCAACTCAATTAAAATAGGTCTTAACCTAATTAAGAACCTAATTTAATCAGATTAAATTATATTTAAATCTGATTTAATTTTCTAATCAAATTAGAAATTAGATTGACCCAAGTCCTAGTTGAACTACGACTAGTCTTTCCTTGCACTTGGCTTATCCAATAAATCAATTGGACTTGATCCAATCAAGCCCAAACTAAATCTAATTAAATCATATTTAATTAGACTTAATCTCAGCCCATTGGCTTAATCAAATTAAGCCAATTAGCAATCAAATTGCTAATCGATCCTCCTGCAACACTTGCACTGGGTTAAATATCAATCGTATTGATCATTTAACCCTAGAACGATTCTTAATCGTTGATCAACCATCTGATTGGATCATGAACTCTAATGTGTGTGACCTCATAGGTCCGAACCTAAGCTGGTAGCATAGGAACAAATTCCTATACCAATCGAAGTGACCATCTAGCAATGGTACCCGACGATCGGATAGGTCGAATGTGTAGAACAACATCCTTAGAACCCATGCGGATATAGTTTTCATATAATTCATCCCCTTGACCAAAATGATCATAGGACACCCCAGAGCTCAACTGTCAGCTCTGATCAGGTTGTCCACATTGTATTTCAAAATATCAAATCCATCTGATGGATTACCCTGGCCAAGGTTTTGCTAAATTGAAATACAGCGACTCATTCTTCTCCAACTCTTGGAGTGGTCAATCCCATCTCGATCACACTCTGACTTCGCAAGTACTTGACTGTGCCCAGAAGCCTTCCATTCCTGAATTAGAAATTTAGTTAGTCCAGTACCAAAGCACAGTGAGTTGCTTGCAAGTCACTGAGGCGATCTCAAGTCTAAGGGACACTTATACCTATATCCCATCAGAGACATTCTCGATAGCAGAATGCTCTGGAGTTGGTCACGTTCAATGACGATGTACCCTTACATCTCACCTGTTTGCCATACCAGTGTCTCCACACTCTTTGATTAAGAGGACAACCAACCCATATGGCCTACAGCGACCTATGCTCGATAGAAGCTGTCGTCCTTATTAACAGCCTATCATTTGGTCGTGAACAGATTTAAGGACTAATCGATAAATCCTCTCTTTATCGAATCTAAATAGTCCTAAGGACTTCATCATAACAACGGAGTTCATTAGAAGATGAAAGCTTATGATGAAAGATGCCAAATATATTTTATTTATTAACAAATCAATTACAATACTTGGTTGCTCAACCGTCAACAGCTTGACGATTGACTTTTTGAGACATATTTCCCAACACAAAATACTAGACACCCATAGATTGACTGGACCTAATTTCAAAGACTGGTTGAGGAACTACAGAATTATTTTGGGTTTTGAGAAACTGACTCATATCTTGGACCAGGATCCACCTGCTATACCAGCACGTCCGACTGCTGAACAGAGAGCGTCTCTGAAAAAGTAGTCGGATGATGATAACAAAGTCAGGTACTACATGTTGGGTGCCATGTCTGATGACTTGCAGCGCCAACATGAGAATATTATGACTACCCACCAAATGTTGGCTCACCTATAAGAGTTGTTTGGTGAACAAAGTCACGCAGACAAGTATCAAGTCTGCCAAAGACTTTTTAAGACTAAAATGCATGATGGGCAGTCAGCCCAAGATCATTGTTTGTCAATAATCAAGGACCTTGAGGAGCTTGAGAAGCTCAGTGTCATCTTAGACAGAAATTTTTAGATTGATGTGATCCTTCAATCCTTATCTGATGCATATGTTCAGTTCATCATGAACTTCCATATGCATAAGATGTAGTGTACCTTGGCTGAGTTAATAAACATGTTGGTTATAGCTGAGCTTTCTTTGAAGGGTTCAAAAGGCTCAGTCCTTACTCTGGAGCGGACTTCTTCCAAGAGAAAGTCTTTTGAAAGGAAGAAGAAGTCTGCAATTTAGACGGCCATTGGAAGCGGAACTGTCCTCAATACCTGGCCACCCTGAAGAACAAGAAGGATGGTCCTTCTAAAGGAATGCTCGTTACAGAATCTAATGTTACAGTTTCCTCTGCATCCAGTTGGGTACTTGACTCTGGTTCTAGTGCTCATTTGTGCACTTCTATATAGGATCTTGAGGAGAGCAGGAAGTTGAGGGATGGGGATATGATCCTATGCATCGAAAATGGAGCAAGAGTTACTATTGTGGCTGTGGGAACCTACCATCTGTGATTATCGTTAGGATTAGATATAGTTCTTAAAGATTGTTATTATGTACCTGCAGCAAGCAGAAATTTGATTTCTATTTCATGTTTAGCATAAGAAAGCTATATGATTAGCTTTCATAAGAACCATTATAACATATTTTATGAAAATAATAAAGTTGTAAATAGTTTTCTTATTAATGGTCTCTATTAGCTACATATTGATGTATCTGTATTTATATCGAGCAAATATGAATACCATGAAAAATAAAAGGCCTAGAGATAGTCTAAATGATAGGTATCTGTGGCACCTAAGGCTAGGTCATATAGTAGAAGACAGGGTTAACAAATTGAAGAAATTCAGGCTATTGAGTCCGTTGACTTTCGAGTCATATCCAGTTTGTGAATCATGCTTTCAAGGCAAAATGACCAAGCTTCCTTTTACAGGACATAGGGAAAGGGCCCTAGACCTACTTGCCCTAGTACATACAGATGTGTGCAGCCCATTTGATGTGCCGGCTAGAGGCAACTATGTCTACTTCATTACCTTCACCGATGATATGTCTAGGTATGGATATGTGTTTCTAATGAAACACAAGTCTGAAGCCTTTGAAAAGTTCAAAGATTTCAGACATGAAGTAGAAAAATAAATAGAAAAGTCCATTAAGGTTCTTCGATCAGATCGAGGTGAATACCTTAGTCGGGAGTTCTTAGACTATCTTAAGGACAATGGCATAGTCTCTCAGTGGACTCCACCTAAAATGCTACAACTCAACGAGGTTTCAGAATGGAGGAACCGGATCTTGTTAGATATGGTCCGTTCCATGATGAGCTTCACGGACCTCCCTGAGTTTCTTTAGGGATATTGTCTCATGATAGCAATGTATGTATTGAATAGAGTTTTCTCTAAAATCGTTCCTACCACACCGTATGAGATATGGCATGGTAAGAAGCCAAGTCTGAGTCATCTCAGAATTTGGGATTGTCTGGCTCATGTCAAGAGACTACAGGCGGACAAGTTAGAGTTCAGGTCTTTTAGAGCTCGATTCATAGGATATCCTAAAGAGTCATTAGGATACTATTTCTATATTCTAGAAGATCACAATATGATTGTGAATCGACATGCTATTTTTTTAAAAAAATAGTTTATTCAAGATGGTGGCATCGGAAGAATAATTAAGCTCAAGGAGAATGTCTCCCAAGAGCAACGAGCTAAAGAACCTGAGGAACCAAATCAATTAGAACTAGTCCTAACACAACCTCTTCCACCTCGTAGATCGACTAGAGTTTTCCATCCTCCTGAAAGGTACTTAGGTACTATACAAGAGGAAGTAGAGGAAATATTCCTCATAGAAAATGGGACTCATGGTGATAATCTATGATGAGGCGATATCAGATATGGACTTCGAGAAATGGTTAGAGGCAATGAGATCAGAAATTGACTCGATGCAGTCAAACCAAGTCTGGACCTTGGTAGATCCACCTGAAGGTATTGTACCTATTAGGTGTAAATGGATCTTCAAGAGAAAGATCGGTGCAGATGGGAATGTGGAGACATTCAAGGCTAGGCTCGTAGCGAAAGATTATAATCAGCGCAAAGGCATTGACTATCAGGATACTTTTTCACCCATAGCCATGCTAAAATCCATCCGCACATTACTTGCTGTTGTAGCCTATTTCGATTATGAAATATGACAGATGGACGTGAAAACAGCATTCTTAAATGGATATCTTGAGGAAGATATCTATATGGAACAGCCGCTTGGTTTCACATCCAGTGATGATGATCATAAGATCTGCTAGCTGCAAAGGTCCATTTATGGACTTAAGCAAGTATCTCGGAGCTAGAATACTCATTTCAATGATGTGATCAAAATATTTGGTTTCATCAGGAATGAGGAGGAACCATGTGTGTTCAAAAAGGTCAGTGGAAGCGCAGTTGTCTTCCTCGTAATGTATCCTTAAGTACTTGAGAAAGACTAAGGATATGTTTCTAGTCTTTGGGAATGGAGAACTCCTGGTTCAGAGATTTATAGACTCAGACTTTATATCTGATATAGATGATCGAAAGTCGACATCTAGAAGTCTGTTCATTTGTAATGGTGGTGCAGTTAGTTGAAAGAGTTTCAAGCAGACGGTGATTGCTGATCCCACCATGGAGGCAGAGTATATTGCTGCATCAAAAACTGTGAAGGAGGCATTCTGGTACAAAAATTTTACCGCAGAGCTTGGAGTGATGTCATCGGATGCCATCCCTCTTTACTGCAACAATAATGGTGCCATAGTCCCAGCTAAGGAGCCAAGATCTCATCAGAAGTCCAAGCATATCGAGCGACGATTCCATCTGATCCGTGATTACCTCGAAAAAGGTTATGTCGAGGTTAAGAGAGTCGACTCTACAGACAATGTGGCAGACCCACTGACAAAGCCATGAGGCTAGCAGAAGATCGAAGCCCACCTTGAAAAGATGGGACTTAGATATGTAGCCAATTGGCATTAGGTCAAGTGAGAGTTTGTTAGATATGTGCCCTAGATGCCAGATTGGCTGACACATTCTTGTACAAATATAAGAAAAAAATTATAATTTTAACTATCAATGAATAAAAAGATTATTCTACTATCACATTATGTACATTATGTCTGTGATACATCCTTTGAGTTAGTAGGAATGTTAATTCATATTTTCAAGAGTTAAAAATTTAAGGCATGAATTTATATAACTACTTATAAACAACTCCTGACCATAGGATCATCATGAGGATGGTGATCGATCTGGAAGGTTGGTATACGATCTCTTTCTTAAGGTAGATGCATCTTAAGTCTATGGTGTAGAGACACCAAAATGAGAGTACAGATATTCGTTGAGAACGGGAGTACTGAGCGTGACCACCTCGAGCAGTCATAAGAAAATCTACCTTCTCGTCGATGACTAGCTCGATGCTGCAGCTATGTGTCTAGTTCTTTGACTTGAGGTACATCGACAGTTCATCTTGAGTATGTTATAGTTTGACTACACCATAACTTGATCTCCTAGCCATTCAAAATCCTGAGGTGTATGTTGGCTGTAGCATATTCATTGTAAGAACCAAATCACACCAAGAAGGGATCTATCAACCTCGATACATGAGAGGAGTAGTCCTATGAAGATCAAAAGATTGAGTCCTTAAGACCATGGCCATGGCAGAGTGAAATAATGAAAAAAAGTTTTCCATTGGGATTTCACATCGGACTCGGATCAATCGATTGATTCATATGACTGATGTTGGGTTTGACGAGTTCACCTTAATCCTAATTCAGTTGGGACTCATGATAGAAGAACACAATCACACAGGTAGCTACACCAAGAGGTTCATCTTCATTTCTGATGGATTGCCACCATATACTGCAGGTATCACTGGTGGATTTTGGGAGCAATTAAAATGATCTTGATGATCGATCATTCTAATTATCTGAATTAGAAGAGTTTTGGTCCATCGAAAGGAGTTTCGATGATGTCGATGATGAGATCACGATATGTCTCATTACCATATGAAAATGAACCAAACTAAGTTACACAAATAAGAGTTAGGGTCTGGATGTCATCAATTGAGCTAGCTCAGTTTGATTGATTTGGATTAAATCCAATTAGGTTCAAGAAAATCGTGCTAGCACACGATTGAGCCTAACTTTTTCCTCGTGTAATCTTTTCTATCTCGATTGAGCCAAATATGATTTGACTCACCCAGAGAACCTTGAGTAGATTTCTCACAGTCTGACTAGAGCCAGTCCAGCTCAGAAAAATTTATCTTAATTCATGAGATGAATTTAAAACAACACTTGCTAATTCCTGTCACCTACCATTTCCATTTTAAGACATTGGTCAAATGTTGACCCATGGACCTTGGACTGAAGGCCACTTGGCAAGAGGTCATTAGAGATTTTTTATGGAGTGTCCACCTACTAAATTAGGCCTCAAAGTGGGCACCATATGCAGGTTGGGCGTGCGCCCCAAGTGGATAAGGATAGAGTCCCATGAGATGAGGACTCTGATCCCTTGATCAACTTGGACTGTGGGGCGCAAATCTCACTGTGCTTATCCAGTGTTGGTGCCAACAGTAGGAGGGATTGTGGGGATTCTTATCTGATATGATTAGATGATATCACTCTATCAATCAAAATTTTTCTAAAATTAATTGAAATTTTTTGATTGATCGAATGATGTGGCACTGCATCGTGCAGCAGGGTCTATTTAAACCCTGTCTGCGCCTCGGGTTAAGAGACTCTATGCAATAATCAGCAAAAGCCTGAATTCTCTCCACTTCTCCATTCCACCTCTACTCCTTTCCCTTCCCTCTTCACATCCAAGAGGTTGGACATCCAACTAGTGCTTGTCCAAGGCGTGGTGGCTTCCTGATTAGAAGGCTGCAGAGATTTATCGAGAAGCTGCTGCTCCAGCTTCAGAAGATCTTTTGAAGATCTTTCAGATCAGATCCAGATCTAATTTTTGGAGCAAAGATTCATGAGGAGAAGATGATCTAGATCCTACTCAAGTGGATACCGGTAGAGGCCAGATGACTGCGTGGCTATTTTAGAACCTCGGTCATTGCTGCAATCATCTACAGGATAATCTAGTTATCCTAGAGGTATTTCTCTATTCCTCATATTTTTAGATTTAATTTTAGATTTAATATTATATAATAAGAATTAAATCTAATAGATCTTGAATCTAAAATATCATAGGATAATTGTTTTTTGAAATATTCTGCCCCTGATCTCATTAGATCTGGAAGATCCTACAAGAAAAAAGTCGATTTTTCCTTCAGTTTGATGGCTGATGTGATCAGATTTTGGATGCCCAAAAGGAGAGGAGCATGCATGAAAAATTAAAAGGGAGAGGGCTTGGCATATGGATGCATGGCGTGAGGTTAGATGGCTTCCATCCCTTCTTTCTTATCAACAACCAAAGGTTGGTTGTTAGGACCTCTCCTCTCTCACTTTTGTCCTAGTTTGGACATGAGTTTTTCTCTTCTTTATCCAAGAGTTGGACAAAAATTCTTATATCTTTAGTGTAGAGATTTGGTGCATGGATTTTAGAAAGAAAAGAGAAGAAATAGTTCTTCTCATGATCTCTAGCATAGAGATCATCATCCTCCTATTTTCTTCTTCTTCTATAAGATTGTCTTGAGAGAAAAGAAGATTTTCAACCATCAAGATGTGATCTCTGTAAGAGAGCTAGCATCCCAATGAGATCAAGAAGCTTCTGATTAGATTGATGTCTCGTGTGAATATCCGTAGAGGTCAGACACTTGTGCAGCTTTAAAGGACCTTCGAAAGATATCCATGATCATTAGTTCGTGGTGTAGATCGATCCGTGCTAAGGTACGAAGATTAAATCTTCTCTATTTATTTTTCTCTATTTGATTTGTATATCCAAATCCAATCTCACATATGTAGATCTTGTTTATGATTTTAAAATTTGATCTTATACATGCTTAAATTAAATTAGATTTAATTTAAATTTTTAAAATTTTTACTGCATACTCGTTTCAAAACTTTTGCATGTATGAAACCATGAAATCCCAACAAGGATGACCTAAGATTTAACTGTCAATCCTAGATAAGTCATCCATATTGTATTTCAATCTTTCAAATCTATCACATGGATTATCCAAGCTTAGATTTTGCTAAATTGAAATATATTTATATTAACTCCTACTAATTCAGAGGGGTCAATCCCATCTTGACTCATGCACCGACTTGATAAGGACTTGACTGCACCCAAAAATTTTTCATCACTGAGTTAAAAACTCAGTTAGTCTGATACTTAAGTACAGTGAGTTGCTTGCAAGTCACTGTGATGATCTCAGATCGGAGAGATACTTGTACTCATACCCTTCATGAGCTACCCTTGACAGTAGAGTGCCCCACAGTTATTCACGTTCAGTGACAATATACTCCTACATCTCACCTGCATGCCATTTCAGTGTCTCCATACTATTTGGTTACGAGGACAACCAATGCATATGACACATAGCGATCTATACTTGATATCGCTATCATCCTAGTAATAGCATATTGTTTGGTCGTGAATCAGTTTAAGGATTACGCGATAAATCCTTCTTTATCGATCAAAGTAATCCTAAGGACTTCACCACAACATAGAAGTTTGTTAGAAGACATGACCTTATGATGAAAAAGATCAAATAATATTTTTTATTGATCAATACATATATATTTGTAATTAGCACAATCATCAAATGATTGGATTTAGGATATATTTCCTAACAACTCCCACTTAGATTAAAGTCAATCAGTATAGTATCATACACCCATCTTTGATTTATCATCTTAGAACTCTTAGATACCAAGATTTTAGTAAATGGGTTGGTTAGGTTCTCCTTTCTATCGATCTTCTAAAGATTGACGTTACCTTAATAGATTTTTTGAATAAAATGGTAGTGATGCAAAATACTTAGTAACTAATGGGACTTTGGCTCCTTGACATGCGCTATGGCTCTGGTGCTATACAATATAGCAGAACCATCATTAGAGGGTGCCACTCTTAGCTTGCCAGTGAACCTATACAATCACATAGCTTCCTTGCAAGCATCAAATAATGCATATATTCTGCCTTGCAATTTGAATTGGCTATATAACTCTACTTGAAACTTTTTCAGCAGATTGCTCCATTATTTAAGATAAGAATTTATTCTGACATATTCTTACTATTATTATATCTAACTAAAAATTGAAGTCATATTCTATAAGTTTTAAGTCAAATTCTCCACAACTGAGCCACTGATCCTTAGTATTTCTAAAATACTTAAGGATGACCTTCCATTGATTCTCATCCGAATCTTGTAGGTATCACTCACTACCCAAGTGAGTATACCATATCTGATTTCATACATGGTGTACATGATAGAACAGATTTTACTCATAAATACTCTATGTATGTTGGATTGAAAAAATCCAAGCAGCCGCTTAGATCTATCTTTAAAGATCTTTATCCCTAGGATGAAAGATACTTTTCTTAAGTCTTTTGTGGAAAACAATAATAATAGCAAAACTTTTATTCTCTATAATGTAAGGAATGTCATTCTTGATTAAAAAAATTTTATTCACATATAAAATAAGAAATACACTCATAGAACTATTAACTCATTTATATTTGCAGGATTTTTCTTCATGTTCAATGAAGCTATGTATTTTGATCACTTATCAAAATACATATTTCAACTTCGAAATATTTAGCATTACCACAGAAGAAAATATCTCATTATGATCAATATCATACTGTTGATAATATCCTTGGGCAACCAGACGGGCCTTGTAGATCTCCACCTTCTCATCTGCGCTCTCTGATCTTATTGAAGATCCACTTACACCCTATAAGTTTTACCACTTCGAGTGGATCAATGAGTGTCCATACACCATTGATCTTTATGGACTCCATTTTAGACTTTATGGCTCCAAGCCACTAATCAGAGTCGGACCTCTTGTGGTATCCATGTAGGTGATCAGATCCTTGTTGTTCTCATCGAGTTCAACAGGATCACATCCCAGACCTAGATATCAAAGTATCCATTCGACGGACATGGTACTCTACTGGATCTCCTTAATGATGCCTCTACAATGGGTTTAGATTTTGATCTTATCAAATCTGCTTCTATGGGTTCATTAGATTGTGTCGGTTCTTTTATTTGTTGAACTTCATAAGTTTTACATTAAAACATCAGTTCCTTCATCAAGATACTTCTTTCCTCAAAAGAAATATCGAACAACTTTTATTCTTTAGCAAGATAGAAGTTATATCCTCTAGATTCTTTAGGGTTATCCTACAAAATAATACATATAAGATTAGAATCTTAGCTAATAGGTCTGCAAATACTTTGACATAAACCAAATACTCCCAAATCTCAAGGTAAGAAAGTATCGGCTTATGCCTAGTCTATATCTCATATGGAGTTATTACAACTGATTAATTCAGAATCCAGTTTAGAACATGATAAGTAGTCTCAAGAGCATAACTTTAAAAGAAGATCGACAGACTTGTAAACCCCATCATAGATCAAACCATGTCTAATAAAGTCGATTTCAATAAGAGAGAATCCTATTCTCTTCTAGATATGTTAAAATTTTATCGAAAAAATATTTTCCTCCTTAATCTGATCGAAGAGTTTTAATGCTCTTCCCAATTTATTTCTCTACCTTAATTAAGAAATTGATTGAATATTTTAAATAATTTAAATTTATGACAAACATGTTTATAGATCCAATATATCAGTATATATCAAATTCAGAATATCATTCGCTCGTTCATCATTTTTAGCAAAAGGTGATTCGATCATCTTATTAAAGAGATAGGATTGACAGGTTGACAATGATTCACAATCATTGAATTCGAAAATTCTCTTTTGATCCTATTCTTATTTATATGATCGAGCCTAAATTGCCAAAGGTAAGAATCTATGACATAATCTACTTTAGGAGTTTATTTGTTGTGTACAGTATACTAACAGGCCGTGACTATTCATAAATATCATTTCTTAATTGTCCATATGATTTTGATATCATTCATAATGATATCATAAAAATTATTAGACAATAGTGATAATCACTAAAATGATATTGTTAGAATTGAAAATAGATTCGAGAATTTCTAAAGCCAGAACTGAAATATAACTTTCAGCTCCAACATTCAAGAATCTTTTGCTGTTTTCAAACTTTCTACCAACCTGAAGTCATTGCAACAATTTGCATGGACTTCTGATATTCAATACCCAGATAGCAGTGTCACAGATAGAGAAATCACAAAATATTTGTTAGAAAATCACTATGATTTCGTACATATAGTTCAAAATTTTTTCTAGATATCTATGTAGCAGAAATAAATAAATTAAGATATTTTTAATTTGAGCATGCATCAGATCTGATCTGAAAATTATAGTTAGGATCTTGACATAAATATTTAACTATGATCTAAAATCTGAAAAAGGAAAACAAACTGTTAGAAAAATAAATCAAAAATTAGATCTTCATACCTCGGATCTTGCGGATGTCTCAGGTTCGGATCATAGCCGCGCACATGCCCGGCCTCTACTGGTATCCACATAAAGATGCTTGATCAAAGCACCGAGATCATCGATATGCTAGCATCTTATAGATCTTGCTCCTCATCTTTGGATCTAGATCTCTTCTTCTAGATCTTGAAGAAGGAGATCGCTGTGCGAACTCTTTCACGTAGATCCGACGGGATCTGAACCAAATCACCATGAAGCGAAGAAAAATCCTTTTTCTTCTCTTGTTCTCTCTCTTTTCTCTTTTTAGATCTAATCTTTATTAGATCTGGGTGTTGGCATGTAGGGCAGAAGGGAGTTGGGGTGTGTAGGAAAGAAAGAAGTGGTGCTTCAAAGAATGGACGTCTCCTCTTGACACGTTAAAACTCTTCATGCTCCACCCTTCTATTTTCGCACCATCACAAAGCCTTCATGCGCCCTTTAGAGATAAGATCAGATCTTAACTAAATAAGGAAACCATGGCATGGAAAAGGGGAAGGAAATAAATTGTGTGCCTAAAAAATATCGGATGAAATCTTCTCACGCCAATCTCTTAGTGCATGCCCACCTTTCACAAAGTTTTTTGTCGCACAAAAAATATTCCACACCCAATATAATCAGATTAGAATGTTTACTTGATAAGGCATCTATTTGAAATATATTTGGATAATTTTCCTAAAAGAGAGAGAGTCCTAGAAGGATGGGGGGCCAACTATTGGCGCCCCTCCTCTCTTCACACATGCAAGGAATAAGGGATGAGTTTCAATGTGCACCCTTCTCTTCTTGGCATTCATTTTGGAGAGAGAGTCCCAAGGGATAAGGACTCTCTGAATCAAGGTTCTTTTGGTTCAAGTTGGGCCTTAATCAGGTTCAAATCAAGTCTGAATTGAATCAAATTCGGAAAGGCTATCAAGCCTGATCCAATCAAGCTTGAAATCCAAATCTGAATTGGATAATTGAACCTAAATAATATTAAATTAAATATAATTTAAATTAATTAAAACTTAATTCATAATTTAATCAGCTCTAAAAAAATTACAATATTTATAATTAAGTCCCTGCGCTAACAATTAGCAGCTGCCAAAATCATAACACTTACAAATTAGCAGTTTCTAAAATTCAAACTATCAATCTGATTAATAATTCGAATATGATCCAAGCCATTGATCATGTCATGCTCTTTTTGAATGTGACCCCTCAGTTCTATTCTATCTGGTAATGAGATATATCGTGATCTCTATCACAGTATCATCAAAACTCATTTTGATGGGCTAGAACGATTCCAACTCACCTCAACAAAGATCGTTGATCTAAAAACAATCTTAGTGAGTTCTCACGATCCACCAGTGACATCTAGCAATATATAGTGGTAACTCAATAGAACAAAAAAATAAATCCCTATGTGTAGTTATCGTGTGATATAATCTTTCTATCATGAGTCCTGACTTGACGGAGGTCATGGAGAACTCATCAAACCTCATTGTCAGTCATATGCTAGATTGGCTCGACTCGAGTTCATTTATGAATTTTATGAAAACTCTTTTTTAGTATTCACACTTACTCTGGTCAGAAATTTTCTAAACTCAGTGTTATAAATCACATAGGACTTCTCCTTTTCTACCAAGGTCGATAGATTCTATCTAGGTGCATCCTACTCCAAACAACGAATTTGAACCTATAAAAGCTAACATACACAGCAAGGACCCAAATGGCTAGGGACCAAAGAAATGTGCAGTCAAACTAAGTAGCATTGCTGTGAATAGTCAATACACCGTAGGTCAAAGGATTAGTCACACCATTGCAACATCAAGAAGACCACTGATGAGTGAGTAGACATCTAAATAGTTTTTTATGTTGGTCACACTCAGTGCAAGTAATTCTCTAATAATCACTTGCACTCTCATCCCAGTGTCTCTATATCACAGACTCGAGACTTATCTGCCTTAAAGGGAGATCATCCATGCATCGATCTTGAATGGATTGATCATTGTCCTCCATGATGATCTTTCGATCGAGAGCATTTAAAAATTAATCACTAATGATGTATGTCTCAAATTCTCAACACCTTGAGAATATACAAAATCATCTGTGTTAATTTTTAGGATAAATCATGGATACATAAGATATGATTGGTTATAAAAACTATCCATCGAGTACAAAATATGTCTTAGAAAAAGATATGTGTCAGCCAAGATTGACTTCTTGGGTACACATCTAACAAACTCTCACTTGTACTAAAGCCAATCTACTATATACCTGAGCCCTATCTTCTAAAGATAGGCTTCGGTGTTTAGCTGGCTAAGTGACTCGGGCCCTCCACATTTATGTGGAGTCTACTCTCTATACCTCCATGACAATCCTTCTTGAGGTAATCGCGTATATTCCTATTCTATGTGCATAGACTTCTAGTGAAACTTTGGCTCCTTAGCAAAGGCTATGGACCATTATCTTTGCAGTACAATATCATAACATCCAATGGTATGACATCTAGTTCTACAACTATCATAAGAACCAGAACACATCTTGCACATCTATAGTATATTCAGCTTCTTTTGGTCAATTGTTTGGAGCCCTTCCAACATATCAAACCAATCATAACTTAAGAATACATACTGATGTAGACATTCTACTTGCAGAAAAGTGTGATGGGTGATGTGCATACATTTTTAAAAAATTTATAGTGGAACATACAAGATTAAATAATTTTATCTACAATGCATACATAGATCAAATCTTAAATTACCATACAAGATCTATGACATGAACTAATATGCATATATCCAGAACTAAAATCTAAAATTCAATAAGTATAGATCATATCTATGTGTAATTAGATCATATTTGATTAATATTTAGATCACATCTAAATATTAATTGAGATCAAAACCTCATACTTGAGCACGGATAGTAGATCATCGCATCCAAAATCTATGGTATTTGATTCTTCATGATGCTTGGTAGCTGCACACGCATCTGATCTCTACGGATATCCGCATGAAGTTCTTGTACTGATCGATCTCCTCGGGAGTGTTAGCTCGCGAGGACACCATACTTTGGCTGAACTAAGAAAAATCATGAAGAAGATGAAGAATAAAGAGATCCTTTTCTTTTCTTTCTAGATCCACACATCAGATCTCTACAATAGAGATTAAGAGAAGAACCCTTTCTTCTCAATTTTTCATGATAAGAGAGAACCTTTCTCTCTTCCTTTCATACCCTTAAGAAGAACTTTTCTTTTCTAATTTTTTATGATAAAAATTAAATCTAATCTAATTTCTCATATTAAAAATCATATAAATTTTTAAGCTCTAAAAAAGTTTAAAAGAGAGATCCAAGAGAAGAACCATTCTTCTCTCTTCTTCTTCTTTTCTTCTTGATCTAGAACTCTAGGAAGCCCCAAATACCCAACCAAATTTTTTTGATATTTATTTTCTAAATTTTTATATTAAAAATTAGATCTAATCTAATTTTTATCTTAAAAAAAATAAAAAAAAATTCTGAAAGAAGAACTCCTTCTTCAAGGCTGCGCACAAGAAAGAAGACCCTACTTCTTCTTTGATCTAGAACTCTGGGAAGCACCAAATATCCAACCAAATTTTTTTAATATTTCTTATCTAAATTTTCATATTAAAAATTAGATCTAATCTAATTTTTATTTTTAAAAAAAAAAAAAAAAAACTCTATCTTCAAGACTGCGCACAAGAAAGAAGACCCATCTTCTTCCTTCTCTTTCTCTCGTTGGGAAGAACTTTACTTCTCTAATTTTCTGCTGTATAACCAGAAAAGGAGCCTTTCTTTGATGCCTAAAAACTAGCAAAGAAATTCTTATAAAATCACATAAAGATAGAAGGAGAGGAGGGGTGGGCGTGTGGAGTTTGGGGTGTCCAACTCTTGGACTCCCCAACCCTTTTCCTTCTTTTTTTGCGATCACAAGAGGGATGCCTTTTATTTTTCATGGAAGCAAGAGAGGCGGTGCTGCATCCTTTGGGGCATGGAGAGTTTTTTCATGGTGAAGAGGGAGTGGGCGTGAGGAATTAATAGCACATGGGTTGGTTTCAAGTTGGTTAAGTCCTATTCTAAATAGGATTCAAGATCTTGGTCAAATTCTAACTAATTCGTGGATTCAATCCTAACTAACTTAGGAATTAGTTATAACAAACTAAGTAATTGGGTCCTAACCTAATTATGAAACATATTAGGCCCCAATCGATTTTAAAATTAGTTAGATTAAAACCCCATTGATCCAGGGATTGATTCTTGATGGATTCAGGGAAGCTATTTGATAATAGGGCTTGATCCAATCAAGCCTATTATCCAATAAGATTTAATCCAAGCAAAGCCTATATCAAACTAATCTCATTAATTTGATTTTGTATTTCTGAGATCAATTGGAACAAGCCTTATCATTCAATAGGACAGCATCCAATCAATCCAAAACCAATCTAATTGAATCCATTTCAATTAGATCTAATCCAATCCCTATTGCTCAATCAAATTGAATCAATTAACAATCATAATGTTAATTAATTATTTTTCTAATTTAGTAATCATTAGTAAATAATTTATTGGAACCTTTGCAAAGGATTAATCATCAATCAGATTGATAATTAAACCATTCAATGATTCATAATCATCGATCAGCCATTTGATCAGACTGATACTTCTATGTGTGTGATCCCATAGGTTTGAACCTAAACCGATAGTATAAATATAATTTCTATACTAATCGATATAACTATCTAGTAATAGGATTTGGCATCCGGATAGGCCGAATGTATATCCAACAATACTCTAGAACCCATGTGGATATAGTTACCATATAATTCATCCCTTTGACACTTGATGCTCAAGGATGACTAAGGATAAACTGTCAACCCAAGAAGAGTGGTCCACATTATGTCTCAACCTCAAAAATTTTGTGACTCCTTGCTAGGACTACTTTGACCAAAGTTTTGCTGAATTGAAACATAGTGATGCATCATCTCTAATTTTACTTGGAGCGGTCAATTTTATCTTGACTCGCACTCAGACTTCACAAGTACTTGACTGTATCCAAAAATCTTCTGTCATTGAATTAGAAATTTGGATAGTCCGATACCAAAGCACAGTGAGTTGCTTGCAAGTCACCGAGGCAGCCATAGGTCCAAAGAACACTTATACCCATATCCCATCAGAGCAGTCCTTGACAGCAGAGTGCTCCAGAAGTGGTCATGCTCAGTGAAATATACTCCTACGTATCTGTTGGGAAATGTGTCCCAAAAAGCCAATCGTCAAGCTGTTGACGGTTGAGCAACCAAGTATTGTAATTGATTTGTTAATAAATAAAATATATTTGGCATCTTCATCATAAGCTTTCATCTTCTAATGAACTCCGTTGTTATGATGAAGTCCTTAGGACTATTTAGATTCGATAAAGAGAGGATTTATCGATTAGTCCTTAAAACTGTTCATGACCAAATGATAGGCTGTTAATAAGGACGACAGCTTCTATCGAGCATAGGTCGCTGTAGGCCATATGGGTTGGTTGTCCTCTTAACCAAGGAGTGTGGAGACACTGGTATGGCATACAGGTGAGATGTAAGGGTACATCGTCATTGAACGTGACCAACTCCAGAGCATTCTACTGTCGAGAATGTCTCTGATGGGATATAGGTATAAGTGTCCCTTAGACTTGAGATCGCCTCAGTGACTTGCAAGCAACTCACTGTGCTTTGGTACTGGACTAACTGAATTTCTAATTCAGAGACGGAAGGCTTCTGGGCACAGTCAAGTACTTGCGAAGTCAGAGTGTGATCGAGATGGGATTGACCACTCCAAGAGTTGGAGAAGAATGAGTCGCTGTATTTCAATTTAGCAAAACCTTGGCCAGGGTAATCCATCAGATGGATTTGATATTTTGAAATACAATGTGGACAACCTGATCAGAGTTGACAGTTGAGCTCTGGGGTGTCCTATGATCATTTTGGTCAAGGGGATGAATTATATGAAAACTATATCCGCATGGGTTCTAAGGATGTTGTTCTACACATTCGACCTATCCGGACGTCGGGTACCATTGCTAGATGGTCACTTTGATTGGTATAGGAATTTGTTTCTATGCTATCGGCTTAGGTTTGGACCTATGAGGTCACACACATTAGAGTTCATGATCCGATCGGATGGTTGATCAACGATTAAGAATCATTATAGGGTTAAATAATCAATACGATTGACATTTAACCCAGTGCAAGTGTTGCAGGAGGATCGATTAGCAATTTGATTGCTAATTGGCTTAATTTGATTAAGCCAATGGGCTGAGATTAATTATAATTAAATATGATTTAATTAGATTTGGTTTGGGCTTGATTGGATCAAGTCCAATTGATTTATTGGATAAGCCAAGTGCAAGGAAAAACTAGTCCTAGTTCAACTAGGACTTGGGTCAATCTAATTTCTAATTTGATTAGAAAATTAAATCAGATTTAAATCTAATTTAATCTGATTAAATTAGGTTCTTAATTAGGTTAAGATCTATTTTAATTGGGTTGATCTAATTTTGATTTGATTTGGTTTGGGAAACCAAATTAAAACAAGTTATGAGACAGAATCCTAGTAGGACTAGGATTCCACCTTGCGCCACATAAACCTTCTCCACGCCCTCTCTCTTATTCAACGCCAATCTCCACTTATTTTGTGCGACAAAAGCCCTCTTCCAGATCTCTCCCACGTTCACAAAAGGTCTCCTCTCTTCTTTCTTACATGGAAGGTGATTTGGATCAAATCTAAAAGGAATAAGTTTGGATTTCGAATTCTATGAGATAGAGTTTTAGAAATCCAAAACTCTTTCAATTTTGCACCGAATTTATCCAAATTTTTTTTGGAATTTTCGTGGCTTTTAGGTTTACATTGTACACCCTTTTCTGATGATCCATGCACGAAAATATGGAGGAGGTGCTCAAGAGTTGGGCGTCCCTTAACTTGCCATGTTTGGATAAGCCTTGACTAGGTGTTTGACCTAGACAAGGACTCTATCATATCTCTCTATATAAGACGAGTTTCTTTGTGAAATTTTAAGAGGAGATAGTTTTTTAAGAGACCTTTCTGCCATCCAAAAATCAGAGAGAAATACCTTTGGGTCGTGGAGATATAAAAGATGTAAGTTTGGGTGTCTAGAGAGAAAAACGTGAAGAAGAAGAGGGTCTTCTTCTAGGGTTTTTATTTTCATATCTTTCCTCCTTCCATCTTGAGTTTCCTGAGAGCGTCTCAGATCTGAAACTCCTCCTTCTAGTTTCCATCTTTGGAAGAGTCCAAATCAAGAAGAAGGAGGCACCTGATCAACCATCAAAGAAGATCAGCGCAGTACTAGCATACTGTGCTGATTTCCTGAAGCAGGACTTCTGATCGAGATTCGTGGGCTCGTGTGGACGACTCCTAGAGGCCGGATGCATGTGCGGCTTGCAACATCATCCTTAAGCCTGGATCAGCGAGGTTAGAGCATCTAACTTGCAAGGTAATAGATCTGATCTATTATTTAATACATACATTAAATGTAGCTAGTATAGAAACATGTTGATATGATCAACATGTAGTTCATACTATATTTATATATATTTTAATTTTTGATTTAATGCTATGTAATAATCATGTAATAGGATCTTAGATCTAGGGATTTTCTGATCTTAGAAAATAAATTTTGATTTATTTTAGTCTTCCGCTGTATGATCTTGAAAAAGTTTCAAGATCTAACCCTGAAACCCTAGATCTTCTGGTTCCTACAATTGGTATCAGAGCCCAGGTTCTTTATTACATGATTATTTATACATACTTAGATTATTTTTTAGATTAGATCTAATTTATAATCTGATTATTAAATCTAAAATTAAAATTTTAGATCAATCACAAACTGCAAGGTTGTCCTGCTGTAAGGTTTACCCCTTACAGTGCAAAGGTTGTCCTAGTTTGTGTAGATCTATCTTTAATCATAAATTTGTTAGATATGATCTAGATTAAATTTATGATTTATTAGATTTAAAAGATGTTTAAATCTAAAATAAAATCTCTTTGTTAATAATTTTTATGCAAAGAAATTATTTAAAGTTGAAATTATTTCAATTACATGAACCTGTTTAGATTAGATCTAAAGTAGTTTCATGTTTATTTCACTTGCATCTTGATTATGAATCAAACATGCAATATGATTGGTAGAATCATATTGTAAAATTGTTTTACAAATATGAAAATTATTTTTTGAAAAGCCGAACCCAACCCTCAGCCCAAAACTTAATTAAGAATTAAGAAGTTGTTTGATTAGGTTCTAGGATTGTGAATTGAAGAACCTAAGACACAAATCATAACACATTGGGTTAATGGATTAGTGGAAATTAGGTCCATTAATTGGGTTAGACCTATGGTTAGATTAAAGATGGACTTAATTAGAGAATTGACTAAATCTAATCAATTGTTGTCTTAGATTAGGTCAAGGATTCTCTAGATCAATTACAATAGTTGTAGTTGGTCAAGTCCATGTCTTTAACGAGAACCAAATGGACTTGATTCTTGGCTAAGCGGTCTAGCACGAACTGTTAGGTTGATCTAATCGAAACTAATTAAACCAGTTGGTGTCTAAGGTAAACCAGACCGGTGGTTTTTAATTGGGAGCCCGCTTACCTGGCCATTCATGATGGTGTCTAAGGCAAGTTTTGGCAGACCCTCCCACTGATCGAACTTACCTGGCCTCTTGGTGAAATTATGTTTTGATCGGATCACTTGACTATTTGAGCTGACCCATGTCAGCTAGATAAATCAGTGTGACTGATTTAGGTGCTCCTAGACCAGCCCTTTTAATGGTCTCCCTTAAGCTGACTTGGTGAAGTCAGTGGGAGGATCATGATAAGCTGGTTCATCTGACCTCATCCTCTATATTATTTAATCCTCTAAAATTATTAGGTCCTTAAAATGATAAAGTTATGGAGATAACTGAGTCATAGCCTCCCATTAAGGTGTTTGATAATGAGTCCATGAACTCAATAATCATTGCAGACCCAAAGGCCTGGTGCTTGTTGACTAATGGAATTATCACTCATCATATGATGACTTGGAAGTGTCTCTCTAATGGTGGTTAGGTGAGCCAACCAAAGTTGGGCTTAATCATTCGTTGGTTAGATACACCAAGTATGATCATGTTAATGGTTGGACCTAACCGGATCCTTACAGTGGAGGCCAAAGCCTACTGATTAGGTTTCTGGGGCAAAATTAAAATTACTAGAAATTATTTAGAGAAACAATTGGTTATGAACCTACCCTTAGATGTACATGGGTTGGCCAACCAAAGTTGGGCTTGTGTGCAGTCTAAGTGGATTCTAGTACCCGCTAAGGAATTAGGGTAATTCCTCGAATTGAAGGTAGAGGCTACCAATTCGAATAAAATAGTGGGAGAAACCTTTTGATTAAAGTCCAAATCTTTAGGTTTAATGAATCAATTACTAATTAGGTTATGGTTCTCCTTTGTGCAAATATGACCACTTTCCTATCGCTCCGATCATTGTTGGACAATGATAAGTTGGTGGGACCCAACTTCGGTAGCTGGTACCGAAAGTTGAAGATAGTCCTGGAGCATGAACGGATCCTATATGTGATAATAGATCCTGCACCTGAGGAGCCAGTTGTCAATGCACGTGGAACAATCAGAGACACTTACCAGAAGTGGCTCAGTGATCGGACCACGGTGTGCTGTATCATGCTGGCTATCATGAGCGATGAGTTCAGTCGCAGATTCGAGATGGCTCAGCCAAAGGACAAGCTTCAAGTGTTGGAGGATGCCTTTGGCACACTCGATGACATGGAGAGGCACAAGACTAGTTGTGCCATCTTCAACGCCAAAATGCGGGATGGTGCCTCTGTCACTGATCATGTATTGTACATGATCGAGCTGATGGAATGATTGAGCAAGCTCGACTTTTCCTTGCATGAGCAGCTTGGGAAAGATGCAATACTGAACTCGCTGCCCAAGTCTTATCTCCCATTCCTCACTCATTATAGAATGACAAAGCCTGAAGAGAACTACCACGGGTTATTGGGGTTGCTTTAGAACTTTGAGAAGGATCACCAACTTTACAAGGGGTCGGTGAACTTAGTGGGAGGTTCGTCTTCTAGTTCTTGACCTTTTAAGAAAAGGAAGAAGAATAAGAAGAAGAAAGTGAAGAAGGTGCAAGTTCAGGCTGGGACATCAGTGCAGAGCCAGACCAAAAAGATCAAGCCTGATAAGAGTCTATTCAACTGGCAAGCACCCTAGATTAGATAGTGTGTCAGATATCTACTTATGGCACTGTAAGCTAGGTCATATAAACAAGAACAGAATAAACAGTTGACTCAAGAGGGAATCCTCGAAGTCAGTGATTGTGAATCACTTCTAACCTGTGAGTCCTGTCTTCTTGGTAAAATGACCAAGTCACCTTTTACTGGAAAAGGTGAGAGAGCTACTGAGCTCTTGGGCCTAATACATACTGATGTATGCGGGCCCATGAGCACAAGTGCTAGAGGTGGATATTTCTACTTCATAACTTTCACGGATGACCTATCCAGATATGGATATGTCTATCTGATGAAACATAAGTCGGATTCATTTGAAATGTTCAAACGATTCCGAAGTGAAGTAGAAAAACAAACTGGGAAGAGTATTAAAACTCTTCGATCTGATCGAGGAGGAGAATACCTTTCTAGTGAGTTTCTCACATATCTAGGAGAGAATGGGATTCTCTCTCAATGGACTCCTCCAGGAACACCACAGCATAATGGTGTGTTTGAAAGGAGGAATCGGACTTTGTTAGATATGGTCCGATCCATGTTGGGTTTTTGCTAGCTTGCTGATATCCTTCTGGGGATATGCTCTTGAATCGGCCTGTTATCTGTTAAATAGGATTCCAAATAAGTCTGTAATTAAGACTCCATATGAGATATGGACAGGACGTAAGCTGGTACTTTCATACCTTAGGGTCTGGGGGTGCTCGGCCTATGTCAAACGATTAGTCACAGACAAACTTGGACCTAGGTCTGACAAATGCTCATTCATAGGGTACCCCAAAGAGACAAAAGGATATTTTTTCTACCATGCTGATGAACAAAAGGTGTTCATCAACCTTAAAGCAATCTTTTTAGAAAAAGAGTTCCTTGGTGAAGGAACCGTTGCCTCTAAGGTTGAACTTGATGAAGTTCAACAGGTAGAAGGACCGACACCAATAGCTGAACCTGAGTCGGATATGATTAGATCACATCCGGAGCCCAATATACCTGCACCATTAAGGCGATCCGGTAGAGTACCGCGTCAGCCGGACAGATACTACGGTTTCTAGGTCCGGGATGGTGATCCCATCGAACTTGATGAGAATAATAAGGATCCGATCACCTATATGGATGCTATGCAGAGACCTGATTCCGAGAAATGGCTTGAAGCCATGAAATCCGAAATGGAGTCCATGAAGGTCAACGATGTATGGACATTGGTTGACCCACCTAAAAGGGTTAAACCCATTGGGTGTAAATGGGTCTTCAAAAGGAAAAGGAGCGCAGACGGAAAGGTGGAGACCTATAAAGCCTGTCTGGTTGTCAAGGGGTACCGTCAACGTTAAGGTATTGACTATGACGAGACGTTTTCCTCTGTGGTAATGCTCAAATCTATTCGGATAATGCTTGCAATAGCTGCCCATCTGGATTATTAGATCTGGCAGATGGATGTAAAGACAGCTTTCCTGAATGGAGAGCTGACCGAAGAGGTGTATATGATACAACCTGAGGGGTTTACATCCACAGATGAGTCCAAGGTGTGCAAGCTTTAGAGATCCAGTTATGGATTGAAGAAAGCTTCTCGGAGTTGGAACATGCGTTTTGATAAGGTGATCAAAACGCATGGCTTCATTAAGAATGGAGAAGAGCCCTGCATCTATAAATGGGCAAATGGTCCAGTTGTGGTATTCCTTGTCTTGTACGTGGATGACATTCTCTTAATCGGGAATGACATCCCCGCACTACAGGGAATAAAAGTTTGGTTGTCATCACAGTTCTCCATGAAGGACTTGGGTGAAGCATCCTACATCCTAGGGATGAAGATCTATAGGGATAGATCTAAAAGGATGCTTGGGTTATCCCAGTCCATGTACATAGACACTGTGCTGAAGAGGTTCAGCATGGAGAATTTCAAGAAGGGCTATCTACCGATAGGCCAAGGAATTTCTCTCTCTAAGAAGGATTGTCCGATAACTCCTGAAGAGAGAGAGCGTATGAGTAGAGTCCCATATGCTTCAGTCGTGGGATCTATCATGTACGTCATGACATGTACAAGACCAGATGTGGCATACTCACTAGGAGTAGTGAGTAGATACCAATCTGATCCTGGAGAAAACCACTGAAAGTAGTTAAAGCCATCCTTAAGTATTTGAGAAATACTAAGGACCAATGGTTGGTTTATGGTGAGTCAGATCTGAAACTTGTGGGGTTCACAGACTCCAGCTTTCAATCTAACCATGACAGCAGGAGTGTGTCGGGTTATATCTTTACTCTGAATGGTGGAGCCATCTGCTGGAAGAGTTCCAAGCAGCATACTGTGGCAGACTCTGTTTGTGAAGCGGAGTATATCGCAGCATCAGATGCCGCGAAGGAAGCTGTGTGGCTGAGGAAATTCATCAATGAGCTCGGAGTAGCACCCTCCCTCGATGGTCCAGTCCTGCTCTACTGCGACAGCACTGGTACCATAGCTCAGGTGAAGGAACCCAAAGCACATCAGTGGATGAAGCATATCTTGCACCGCTTCCACCTGGTCCGAGAGATCGTGGATCGAGGTGACGTCGACCTTCAGAAGATCGACTGAAAGGAGAACCTAGCCAACCCCTTCACTAAAGCCCTGGCAATAAAGGAGTTCGACAACCATAAGTCGAAGATGGGTATTAGATACTGTGCCGAGTGGCTTTAGGACAAGTGGGAGTTGTTGGGAAATATGTCCCAAAAAGCCAATCGTCAAGCTGTTGACGGTTGAGCAACCAAGTATTGTAATTGATTTGTTAATAAATAAAATATATTTGGCATCTTCATCATAAGCTTTCATCTTCTAATGAACTCCGTTGTTATGATGAAGTCCTTAGGACTATTTAGATTCGATAAAGAGAGGATTTATCGATTAGTCCTTAAAACTGTTCACGACCAAATGATAGGCTGTTAATAAGGACGACAGCTTCTATCGAGCATAGGTCGCTGTAGGCCATATGGGTTGGTTATCCTCTTAACCAAGGAGTGTGGAGACACTGGTATGGCATACAGGTAAGATGTAAGGGTACATCGTCATTGAACGTGACCAACTCCAGAGCATTCTGCTGTCGAGAATGTCTCTGATGGGATATAGGTATAAGTGTCCCTTAGACTTGAGATCGCCTCAGTGACTTGCAAGCAACTCACTGTGCTTTGGTACTGGACTAACTGAATTTCTAATTCAGGGATGGAAGGCTTCTGGGCACAGTCAAGTACTTGCGAAGTCAGAGTGTGATCGAGATGGGATTGACCACTCCAAGAGTTGGAGAAGAATGAGTCGCTGTATTTCAATTTAGCAAAACCTTGGCCAGGGTAATCCATCAGATGGATTTGATATTTTGAAATACAATGTGGACAACCTGATCAGAGTTGACAGTTGAGCTCTGGGGTGTCCTATGATCATTTTGGTCAAGGGGATGAATTATATGAAAACTATATCCGCATGGGTTCTAAGGATGTTGTTCTACACATTCGACCTATCCGGACGTCGGGTACCATTGCTAGATGGTCACTTCGATTGGTATAGAAATTTGTTTCTATGCTACCGGCTTAGGTTCGGACCTATGAGGTCACACACATTAGAGTTCATGATCCGATCGGATGGTTGATCAACGATTAAGAATCATTATAGGGTTAAATAATCAATACGATTGACATTTAACCCAGTGCAAGTGTTGCAGGAGGATCGATTAGCAATTTGATTGCTAATTGGCTTAATTTGATTAAGCCAATGGGCTGAGATTAAGTCTAATTAAATATGATTTAATTAGATTTAGTTTGGGCTTGATTGGATCAAGTCCAATTGGTTTATTGGATAAGCCAAGTGCAAGGAAAAACTAGTCCTAGTTCAACTAGGACTTGGGTCAATCTAATTTCTAATTTGATTAGAAAATTAAATCAGATTTAAATCTAATTTAATCTGATTAAATTAGGTTCTTAATTAGGTTAAGACCTATTTTAATTGGGTTGATCTAATTTTGATTTGATTTGATTTGGGAAACCAAATTAAAACAAGTTATGAGACAGAATCCTAGTAGGACTAGGATTCCACCTTGCGCCACATAAACCTTCTCCACACCCTCTCTCTTATTCAACGCCAATCTCCACTTATTTTGTGCGACAAAAGCCCTCTCCCAGATCTCTCCCACGTTCACAAAAGGTCTCCTCTCTTCTTTCTTATATGGAAGGTGATTTGGATCAAATCTAAAAGGAATAAGTTTGGATTTCGAATTCTATGAGATAGAGTTTTAGAAATCCAAAACTCTTTCAATTTTGCACCGAATTTATCCAAATTTTTTTTGGAATTTTCGTGGCTTTTAGGGTTTATATTGTAAACCCTTTTCTGATGATCCATGCACGAAAATATGGAGGAGGTGCTCAAGAGTTGGGCGTCTCTTAACTTGCCATGTTTGGATAAGCCTTGACTAGGTGTTTGACCTAGACAAGGACTCTATCATATCTCTCTATATAAGATGAGTTTCTTCGTGAAACTTTAAGAGGAGATAGCTTTTTGAGAGGCCTTTCTTCCATCCAAAAATCAGAGAAAAATACCTTTGGGTCGTGGAGATATAAAAGACGCAAGTTTGGGTGTCTAGAGAGAAAAACGTGAAGAAGTAGAGGGTCTTCTTCTAGGGTTTTTATTTTCATATCTTTCCTCCTTCCATCTTGAGTTTCCTGAGAGCATCTCAGATCTGAAACTCCTCCTTCTACTTTCCATCTTTGGAAGAGTCCAAATCAAGAAGAAGGAGGCACCTGATCAACCATCAAAGAAGGATCAGTGCAGTACTAGCATACTGTGCTGATTTCCTGAAGCAGGACTTCTGATCGAGATTCGTGGGCTCGTGTGGACGACTCCTAGAGGCGGACACGTGTGCGGCTTGCAACATCATCCTTAAGCCCGGATCAGCGAGGTTAGAGCGTCTAACTTGCAAGGTAATAGATCTGATCTATTATTTAATACATACATTAAATGTAGCTAGTATAGAAACATGTTGATATGATCAACATGTAGTTCATACTATATTTATATATATTTTAATTTTTGATTTAATGCTATGTAATAATCATGTAATAGGATCTTAGATATAGGGATTTTTTTATCTTAAAAAATAAATTTTGATTTATTTTAGTCTTCCGCTGTATGATCTTGAAAAAGTTTCAAGATCTAACCCTGAAACCCTAGATCTTCTTCCTACAGTATCATCTATATGCTATACCCGTGTCACCACATATTTTAGTTAAGAGGACAACCAACTAATATGGCACACAACGATCTACACTCGATGCAATTATCATCTTTGTAACAATTGTATCATTTAGTCACGAGCAGGATTTAAGAACCACATGATAAATCCTTCTTTATCATTTTGTAGTAGTTCTAAGGACTTTATCATAACATATGAGTTCTATTTTAGAAGATGTATTCTTTTTGATAAATTTATCAGATAATATTTATTATTTTATAATTCATATACTTGTATGAAGCATAATCATCTACAACCTAGATGATTGACTTTAGGATATATTTCTCGATAACTTCCACTTGGACTAAAGCCAATCAGATCGGTATCAAATACCCATCTTTCATTTTAAATCATTGAACTTTTTAGATCCGATTGCTTTAGTCAATGAGTCGGTCAAGTTCTCCTTTCAATAGATCTTTTCAAGGTTGATTTTGTTTTGATCTTATCGAACAAGTTGATTGTAATGCAGAAAATATTTGATTCTTAGATGGAACATCAATTCTTCAGCTTGAGCTATGGCTCCAGTACTGCTGTCAATATAATAAAATTGGACCATCAATGGAGGGTGCCACACCATGCTCGCTAATAAACTTCCATAACCAAATAACTTCTTTATCAGCATCAAAGACCATAAAAAGCTCTGTATCGCAAATAAAATTTGCTACTGAATACTGCATGGAACCTTTCCAGCATGTCGCTCCTCTTTTTAGGATAAAAATACAATCTAACACAACTTTGTTATTTCGATCCAACTAAAAATTGAAATCAATATTCCATAAGTTTTAAGTCAGACTCTCCATAAACGAGTCATTGATCCTTAGTATTTCATAAATACTTAAGGATGGTTTTAATAACCTTCCAAATTTTTATGAAGAACGGAGATGACAACCAAGCTTTTATTCCCTATAATTTAGGGATGTCATTTTCGATTAAGAAAATTTCATCCAAACAATACAAAGAATGTTTTTACAGAACTATTAGTCCATTTGTACATACAAGATTCTGCTTCATTCTTAATGAAGCCATATATTCAAAACATATGTTCTAACTCTGAGAATCTTGATTCAATTCGAATGGACTTGAGGATTGCCACAAGAAAACTGTCTCATCATAGTCAATACTATAACTTTGATGAAATCTTTTGGCAATCAAACAGAATTAATAAGTCTCCACCTTTCTATCTGCGCCTCTAATCCATCTAGAATCTACTCACACCCTATGGGTCTTATCCCTTTAGGTGAATCAATGAATGTCCATACATTGTTGATCTTGATGGACTTCATATCAGATTTAATAGCTCTAAGCCACTTCTCAAAGTTAGATCTCTATATTACATGCGTATGGGAGATCAAATCTCCATCTCGAACCTAAAAATTGAAGTATCTGTTTAGCTGATACGGTACTCTACTATATCTACTCAAGGATGCCTTTACATCGGACTCCAGATTTGATCTAATCAGCTTCAGTTCTGTTGGTTTGTGTCAGAGTCGATTCCTCTACCTATCAAGCTTCACCAAGCTTGCTCTTAATGGTATCAGTTCTTTCACCAAGAAATTTCTTTTTCAAAAAGAATGTCTTAAGATTTATGAACATCTCATGTCCATCAAGAAGGTAGAAGAAATATCCTTAATATAATATTTATTAGATCAAGATCCAAGTTAGTTGATTTGTGAATATTTCATGTAAGTTCAACACCCCAGACCTTAAGGTAAGAGAGTATCGAATTACCCAAGTCCATATCCCATAAGAAATTTTGGTGATCGATTTGCTCAGAATGTTCTCAAGCACATATCAAGTAGTCTCTAAAATATAACCTCAAGCAGACCAGCAAACCCCACAGTGGATCGAACCATGTCTAACAATGTTTAATTCCTCCTTTCAGACATCTTTTTTAAATAGTGATATTCCAGGAGAGGTCCATTAAGAGATAATCTAATTTTTTCTAAGATATGTCAAAACTTACTGTATAGGTATTCACTTCATCAATCTAACTGATGAGTTATAATACTTTTTGTAGTTTATTTTCTATCTCATTATAGAATCGTTTAAACATTTTAATTGACTCAGATTTATACTTCATAAGCAAAACACACCCATGTCAACATAGGTCGTCAGAGATTTTAATGAAGTAGTAAAGCTCTCTTCTGGTACTTAAGTTCATGAGTGCAAATACATCAATATGTATCAAACTCATAATATCATTGGCTCATTCATCCTTTCCAATAAAAGATGAATAAGTCAACTATACCAAAAGCAAGCTTCAATGACATTGTCTAATCTAGGGTGCTAGTTAGATGTATACTTTATACTAATAGGTTATGGTACTAAGTTTATATCATTTTCAATGGTCCACATATTATTGCAGTATCATTCACAATGATATCATAATAATCATACTTATTGACACCATCAATAAGATTGGACAATAGTGACAATCACTTAAAATAATATCTTTAGGGTTGAAAATAAGTTCAATAATTTTTAATGTTGCGACTGAAACAGACTTCTATCTCTTACATTTAGGAGTCTCTTGTCATTTTCAAACCTTCTACTATCCTGAAGTCTTTTGCAACTATTTGTAAACATGACTTGCACTATCGTATCCTATATCCAAATAGTAATATTACCAATAGAGAAACTTCAAGAAATTATCATATAATATCTTGACTAGCAACTATTTATTGATTTCTCTTTTAAGCCTGTTTAGATTAGTCTGAGACTTCTTGATCAATTTGTTCAAAAACTATACTCAACTTCTGATACTAGCTATTGAAGTTAGGTCTGATAATATTTTCATTGTCTAACAATGAACAGAGTGACAATATTCTATCCATTTCTGAAAAGAGACCAATTGACCTATTAGTATATGAACTATTTTAAGTCTAAAAATTTAGACTTTAGTTTAAAGGTTCTCCCACTATTTTATATGAATTAGTAGCCTCTACCTCCAATCTAAAAAATTACTTTAATTTTTTAACGGGTGCTAGAATCTACACAGACTACATTCAGATCTGAGTGTGACTCGGCCAACCCTAGTGCATCCATAGATAGGTTCATAACCAATTATTTCTTCAAATAATTTTTAGCAATCAGATTTTGTCTAGGTATCTCTTCAGCAGGCATGTGGTACCTCCACTAAAAATTCTGGTTAGGTCCAACCATTAACATGAATATATCAAGTGATCCAACAAATGGATGTCTAGGTCCAAGTGTGGCTCGACCAACCTGAGCATTGATCTGAAGGTACAATAAGATGGTCATATAATGGATGATAATTTTAATACGTAATAGACACCAAGCGTGTGGCACCTCCAATGCCTATTTGGAATATTGGACTCATTATCATGCATCTTAATAAGAGGCTATGATCTAGTTATCCCCATAACTAGCTTATTTTATGGACCTAATAATTTAGAAGATTTGATTAATTTATTTTATAAAATATTAGTCGATCTACAGTCATAAATCCTTCCACTGACTTCATCAAGTCATGAAAAAGACTAGTGACTAATGGGTCCAACTGACATGTTGTAGATCCTCCCATTAACTTTACCAAGTCATGAGAAAGATTAAAGATAAGTTGGTCCATGACATCTAATTCAGTCATACTAATTAATCTTAATAACATGGGTCAACTCGAGTCACCTAATGATCTAATCAGCCTAATGACTCGGGCTCAATCTTTGAGCCTCAATCAAGGTCCATTTGATTTGATCAAAGATATGGACTCGACCTTCTACAATTATTATATTTGATCTAGAGTACTCTTGACCTAATCTAAATCAACTATTGGTTAGATTTGATCAACTACTCTTTTTAGTCCATTAGGTCTTTTGATTCTAACCTTAGGTCTAACCTAATTAAAAGGACCTGATTTGAGCTAACCCATACCCCATATTTTATGCAATGTCATTAGTTCTTTAATCATAATTTAAGATCTAAAATATATTTTTTAATTCTCAATTATGTATAGATTAACATGGGTTAAGATTATTAATTAAAATAATTTTACATCAATTTTATACAAAATTTTTTAGGTTTGAAAACTAGATCGACTCATCCCTAAACTGAGTTGGCTCACTTCAGTGGGTCAACTAAGTCTAATACTTGATCGACTAACTGATTATAAATAGTAACCATTACTGTTTGACCTGAGACAACTGGGTTGGGTCAGTCCGCACTGAACCAATAAAAATAGGAGACTGGGTCAACTCAGTTCAAAACTAGTCGACTCAGTTGGCGTGCCAACAAGTATCCTATAGTTTCATATATGAAAATTTTCACATAAACTAAAATAAAATCAATCATAATAATTTTTAAATTATATCTAAATATTTTATGATTTTAAATTTTATTTTTATGATTAAAATAATTTTAATCATATAGATTAGATGATGTGCTTTTCATACAACTATGCTTTGTATCACATATAACAAATCCTAGGGTTTGAACATTTAGGGTTTTGCAGAAAAGTAAGTTTTCTCTTTTCACTTTCTTTTTCATGGGACCTCATAGTGGCACCCCTACATGCCATGAAGAGTATCTCATTTAATGGGAAGAGAGGGTCATATAACCCTACTTGCTCCTATGATCGGATGGCTTGGTGATTACCCAATCCGAGTACTTTGCTACTCAGAACATCTAATCTAATTTACATATCATATATATAAAAATTTAGATCAAATCTAAATTATATTAGATCTGATTTTATATTAGATCATACCTAAAATCAGATCATAATACATCTCATGCATTGCTAAATCTAGATTTCAATATGTTCATATCATAATAAATCTGACTTTAATACCATTTGCAGGAAAGTGTGGTGGTGATGTGCATGTATTTTTAAAAAATTTATAGTGAAACATACATAGATTAAATAATTTTATTTATAATGCATGCACAGATCAAATCTAAAATCACCATATAGGATCTATGATATGAATTAATAAGCATGTATCCAGAACTAAAATTTAAAATTCAGCAAGTATAGATCATATCTATGTGTAATTAGATCATATCTAATTAATATTTAGATCATATCTAAATATTAATTGAGATTAAAACTTTATATCTGAGCACAGGTAGTAGATCACCACATCTAAAATCTATGATATTTGATTCTTCATGATGCTTGACAGCAGCACATACATCCGGCCTCTATGGGGATCCACACAAAGTCCTTGTGCTGATCGATCTCCTCAGGAGTGCTAGCTCGCAAGGACACCATGCTTTGATTGAACTAAGAAGAATCATGAAGAAAATGAAGAATAAGGAGACCCTCTCCTTTTCTTCTTAGATCCACGCATCAGATCTCTACAATAGAGATCAAGAGAAGAACCCTTTCTTCCCAATTTTTCATGCATAAGAGAGAACATTTCTCTCTTCCTTTCATGCGCTTAAGTAAAATTTTTCTTCTCTAATTTTTTATGATAAAAATTAGATCTAATCTAATTTTTTATACTAAAAATTATATAGATTTTTTAGTTCTAAAAAAATCCAAAAGAGAGACCCAAGAGAAGAATCGTTCTTTTCTCTTCTTCTTCCTTTTTTCTTCTTGATCTAGAACTCTAGGAAGCCCAAAATACCCAATCAAAATTTTTTTAATATTTTTCTCTAAATTTTTATATTAAAAATTAGATCTAATTTAATTTTTATCTTAAAAAAAAATTAAAAAAAAATCTGGAAGAAGAACTCTTTCTTCAAGGCTGCACACAAGAAAGAAGACCCTTCTTCTTCCTTGATCTAGAACTCTGGGAAGCCCCAAATATCCAACCAAATTTTTTTGATATTTTTTTTCTAAATTTTTATATTAAAAATTATATCTAATCTAATCTTTATCTTAAAAAAAATTAAAAAAAATTTGAAAGAAGAACTCCTTCTTCAAGGCTGCGCATAAGAAAGAAGACCCATCTTCTTCCTTCTCTTTCTCTCGTTGGAAAGAACTTTTCTTCTCCAATTTTCTACTGTATAACCAACAGAGGAGCCTCTCTTTGATGCCCAAAAATTAGCAAGAAAACTCTCATAAAATCACACAAAGATGGAAGGAGAGGAGGGGTGGACGTGTGGAGTTAGGGGCATCCAAGAGTGGTGGGTGTGTGGAGTTTGGGGCGTCCAACTCTTGGACGCCCCAACCCTTTTCCTTTTTATTTTTCACAAAAGGAAGAGAGGGGGCGCTGCATCCTTTAGGGTGTGGAGAGCTTTTTCACGATGAAGAGGGAGTGGGCGTGAGGAATTAATAGCACATGGGTTGGTTTCAAGTTGGTTAAGTCCTATTCCAAATAAGATTCAAGATCTTGGTCAAATTCTATCTAATTCTTTGACCCAATCCTAACTAACTTAGGAATTAGTTATAATAAACTAACTAATTGGGTCCTAGCCTAATTATGAAACATATTAGGTCTCAATCAATTTTGGAATTAGTTAGATTAAAATCCCATTGATTCAGAGATTGATTCTTGATGGATTCAGAGAAGCTATTTGATAATAGGACTTGATCCAATCTAGCTTATTATCTAATAAGATTTGATCCAATCAAAGTCTATATCAAATTAATCTCATTAATTTGATTTTAAATTACTGAGATCAATTAGAACAAGTCCTGTCATTCAATAGGGCTGCATCCAATCAATCCAAAGCCAATCTAATTGAATCTAATTCAATTAGATCTAATCCAATCTCCATTGCTCAATCAAATTGAGCCAATTAACAATCATATTGTTAATTAATTATTTTTTTAATTTATCAATCATTAGTAGATAATTTATTGAAACCTTTACAAAGAATTAATCATCAATTAAATTGATAATTAAACCCTTCAATGATTCATAATCGTTGATCAGTCATTTGATCAGATAGGTACTTCTATGTGTGTGACTCCATAGGTTCGAACCTAAGCCAGTAGCACAAGATCAATTTTTGTACGAATTGATGTAACCATCTAGCAATGGGATTCGATGTTCGGATAGGCCAAATGTATGCCCAGCAACACTCTAGAACTCATGTGGATATAGTTATCGTATAATTCATCCCTTTGACACTTGATGCTCAAGAATGACTAAGGGTAGACTATCAATCCAGAAAGAGTGGTCCATATTGTATCTCAATCTCAAAAATACTGTGACTCCTCACTAGGACTATTTTGATCAAAGTTTTGCTGAATTGAAATACAGTGATGTATCATCTTCAATTTTACTTGGAGCGGTCAATCCCATCTTGACTCGCACTCGAACTTCATATATACTTGACTGTACCCAAAAATCTTTCATCATCGAATTAAAAATTCAGATAGTTCGACACCAAAGCACAGTGAGTTGCTTGCAAGTCATCGAGGCAGTCTCAGGTTCGAGGGATATTTATACCCATATCCCATCAGAGCAGTCCTTGATAGTAGAGTGCTCCAGAAATGGTCATGCTCAGTGAAATGTACTCATATCATCCATATGCCATACCCATGTCACTACATATTTTGGTTAGGAGGACAACCAACTAATATGGCACACAACAACCTATACTCGATACAATTATCATCTTTGTAATAATTGTATCATTTGATCGCGAGCAGGATTTAAGAACCACATGATAAATCTTTTTTTATCATTTTGATAGTAGTTTTAAGGACTTCATTATAACATATGAGTTCTATTTTAGAAGATGTATTCCTTATGATGAATCTGCCAAATAATATTTATCATTTTATAATTTATATATTTGTATGGAGCACAATCATCTATAACATGGATGATTGACTTTAGGATATATTTTCCAACACTACTATTAGCATCAGTGTATCCTCTCACTCTTAGCTCTAACCCTTCTTCTAAGATAAGGAATAATCCCTTAGTGCTTCTCAAGTACTCAGAGATATTTTTCACAGCCATCCAATGCTCCCAGCTTGGATTCGACTAATATCTACTTGTGACTTTCATAACAAGATATACCAAGTCGAGTACATAGAATAGCATATACCTATGCCTAAGAGGATAATGGATCCTTCTTGGAGGTTTCAATGCTGAACCCTTTCAATACCTCTTCTATATACTTGTCTATGAAAAACAAACATCCTTTTAGGATCTATCTCTATAGATCTTTATTTTCAGAATGCTTGACCTAGGTCTTTGAAAAAAAAATTCTATATGCAACCACATCATAACCGATGTCAGTATGGGACCCTCCCACTGACCTTCATGTAACTACAAGATTCCTCACATCATGTCGTTGTAGATTTTTGGGATCATCCCTATGTTCCCAATCTCCCTCAAAAAATACTTTCTCTGAATCTTTTGTTAGAATACCAAGTACCTTTCTAAAGGATAGAAGATCCTACTAGATCTACGAGATGAAGGAGGTACTATATATACTGGCTCATCTTAAATAGGTTATATAGGTCCTGTGACTCATTGTTCTTTAGAGATTTCTCTTGGAGTTCATCCTCCCACTATTTTTAAAAAAATAGTATGATTGCTCACAATCACATAGTGAACTATTGGGAAGAAAAATGACATCCCAAACCCTTTTGGGATACTCTATAAACGAGCTCTCACAGACATATCCTCTAACTTGTCCACCATATCATATCTCATATGGTGTGGTAAAACCAACTTTAGAAAAAACCTAATTTAGATTTCAAAAATTAAATTTTATTCTTAAAAAAATAATAATTAAATTAGTGACGTTCATGATGGACTGAACCATATCTTATATAGTGCCATCACTCCTCACAGATACCCTGTTGATCGAAGGTGTATAAGGAGAATTTCATCATGAAACTATGCCATTTTCTTTAGATAATCGATAAATTTTTTATTCGATATTGCATCTTCGATCTGATCGAAGTATCTTTAGAAATTTTTTGATTTATCTTTTCTACTTCACATCTGTTGGGTATAAAATACCCCCAGCCGAAGTCCTCAACAAAATCAACAACTCTGCCAGCAAGGCTGACCTTAAAGGCAAGCTTCGTCCGGACTCCTACGGGAGCCGGACTTCGCCCTCGACTCCAACGGCTGCAAAATAGACTGCGTCCGGACTCCTACGGGAGCGGACTCCGCCGACAACTCCGACCGCAAGCAGACTCCGCCCGGACTCCTACGGGAGCGGGCTCCATCTTCAACGTCAACTACTGGCAAGCTTCGTCCGGACTCCTACGGGAGCCGGACTTCGCCCTCGACTCCAACGGCTGCAAAACAGACTGCGTCCGGACTCCTACGGGAGCCGGACTCCGCCGACAACTCCGACCGCAAGCAGACTCCACTCGGACTCCTACGGGAGCTGGGCTCCGTCCTCAATGTCAACTACTGGCAAGCTTCGTCCGGACTCCTACGGGAGCCGAACTTCGCCCTCGACTCCAACGGCTGTAAAATAGACTGCATCTGGACTCCTACGGGAGCCGAACTCCACCGACAACTCCGACCGCAAGCAGACTCCGTCCGGACTCCTACGGGAGTCGGGCTCCATCCTCAACGTCAACCGCTGGTAGACCCCGTCTGGACTCCTACGGGAGCCGGGCCTCACCTTTAACTTTGATTACAGGAGGACTCCGCCCGGATTCCTACAGAGGCCGGACTCCGACCGCTGCTGAGCTTTAGCCGATAGATCTGCGCCCCTTGGCGGCCCTGCTCCACTTTTACAATGGATCCCGCACTGCTCCATCACCCCTGACAGGCCACAGTAACGGTCGCAGCCCTGCTCCACTCTCTGTGGCGGACCCTGCGTGACCCCATTACTCTCTGACAGGTTGTATCAACGGCCATGATTCTGCTCCGCTCCCTGCGGCAGGTGCTGCGTGACTCCACTACTTCATGGCAGGCCGCAATAACGGCCACGATCCTGCCCCACCTCCTGCAACGGATACCGCACGATTCTCCCATCCGTTGGCAAGTCACGACAACGGACGCTGCTCCACTCCTCGCAACTGATTCCACGTGGCGAGCTACGGTGATAGCCACGATTTCGCTCCACTACCCTTCGCAATAAAGTCCCCCTGACTACGGGTGGCCCACTACCAGACGGTTACAAATGTCGCCATCAATCCATTACCTCCTCCGCCTATAAAAGGGGGACCCAGATACGTTATTCTATAAGCTCATTTCTTATCTCAAAACTCTGCTAAATTCTCCGTTCGAGCGCTCCATTCTTGTTGAGGTAGAGAACTGACTTGAGCGTCGGAGGGTCTTGCCGGAGCAACCCCACCTCCAATTTAGACTTCCCTTGCAGGTCCCGGCGGCGACCGCGACTTCCCCGACTCCAGCTTCTCCGGCGCAAGCAGATTTTTGCACCAACAGGATTGGCGCTAGAGGAAGGGCGCGAACCTTCGCAGTACCCTTGTTCTTAAAGGAGCGCTCAACGGATCCACTTCCGGCCATCTTTTCCGGCATCCACTCCTCCTTCCCTCATCTGATGCCTTCTCACGATGCCTTTGCACAACTGTCTCCGGCTATGGTCGCCGATAAGGAGTGGTCGGATGACCGGCCCCTGTCGGATTCCATCAATGCCATCTCGGGGGAATCCCGGCAGGAGGCAACCAACATACCAGCTGCATCCCCCAAGCGGCAAAAAGTTGAAGAACCCATAACTTTTACCGAAGAAGACACCCAGGGAGTCCAATTCCCTCATAATGATGCGATCGTAGTTTCTCTGAATATAGCGAATTACGACGTCCGTCGCATTCTCATCGACAACGGAAGTTCGGCCGACATCTTGTTCTACGATGCCTTTTCAAGGATGTCCGCTCTTGGCGGTCATCTGAGACTGATTTGCTCCCCCTTGATAGGGTTTACCGGTGACGCCGTTCCGACGGAGGGAATGATAGCTCTGACTGTGGCCGTGAGTCAGTATCCAAAGCAGTCCAGGGCTCTGGTGAATTTCTTGGTGGTAAAGGCGCCATCCGCCTACAATGCAATTCTTGGCCGACCCGGCCTTAATGCTCTTCGAGCTGTCGTATCGACCTACCATTTGAAACTGAAGTTTCCCACCTGCCAGGGGATTGGAGAGGTCCGGAGAGACCAAGCCCTAGCTAGACATTGCTACAGCATCGCCTTGCAAAGAAGCGACCGGGCTGACCCCTATCCCATCGATGGATTGGATGCTCGCGACGACCTCACCGAAGAAAGGGGCGACCCAATCGAAGATCTGGTACCAGTCCCCCTGAATGATGGGAACGCGGAGCATGTGGTGTTAATTGGCTCCAGCCTGGGGGAGGAGGTGCGGACGCATCTTATTGATTTCCTCCGAAGGAATGCGGACGTTTTCGCTTGGGTTCCGACGGACATGCCCGGGATTGACACGGAAGTCATGGAACATCGTCTAGCGGTCGATCCTAAGCATCGACCGACAAAAGAAAAAATTCGGAATCATGCCCCGGAGAGGCAGAGGGCGATAGCTGAGGAAGTGGATAAGCTTCTCAAGGCCGGATTCATTAAGGAAGTCAATTATCCTGATTGGATTTCCAATGTTGTTTTGGTCAAGAAAGCAAACGGCAAGTGGAGGATGTGTATAGACTTCAAAAAGCTGAATAAGGCTTGTCCAAAGGATAGCTACCCCCTGCCCAGAATCGACCAACTGGTTGACGCTACCTCAGGCCATGAGCTCCTCACTTTTATGGATGCGTTCTCTGGCTATAATCAAATTAGAATGGCGTCAGAAGATGAAGAAAAGACAGCTTTCATCACTAATCGCGGCCTTTACTGCTACAGGGTCATGCCATTCGGCCTCAAGAATGCGGGCGCAACCTACCAACGGCTGGTGAACAAAATTTTCAAAGAGCAGATCGGCCGAAACATGGAGGTCTATGTGGATGATATGCTTGTAAAAAGTAAATCCTCCGAAGATCATGTCGCCGATCTCGAGGAAACCTTTGGCGCTCTTCGAAAGTACAGAATGAAGCTGAACCCAACTAAATGCGCTTTTGGGGTAACCTCAGGAAATTCCTGGGCTTCATGGTATCAGGGTGCGGGATTGAGGCCAATCCAGAGAAAATTTGCGCTATCCAAGAGATGACCGTCCCAAAGTTGATCAAGGAGGTTCAGCACCTCACAGGGAGGATAGCGGCTCTTAATCGCTTCGTCGCGAGGTCGGCTGAACGATGTTTGCCCTTCTTTCAAACCCTCAAGTAGCCGAAGAACTTCTGTTGGACCTCTGAATGCCAACAGGCGTTCGAAGAATTAAAAAACTACCTCAGCTTACCCCCGCTGCTGGCAAAGCCTGAACCTGGGGAGGAATTATTTTTATACCTGGCGGTCTCTCCCATGGCCCTTGCGGCCGTCCTTGTCAAAGAAGAAATGAAAGTCCAGCGACCAGTCTACTACATTAGCCGCGTGCTAAGGGACGCCGAGAGCAGGTACACCAAATTAGAAAAACTGACCTATGCCTTGTTGGTTGCAGCTCGGAGGCTCCGACCCTACTTTCAAGGGCACACCGTGATGCTACTCACCGATCAACCGATCAAGGTGATTTTGCACCGGGCTGACACCTCCGGAAGAATGGCAAAATGGGCGATCGAGCTCACAGAATTCGACATCAACTACAGACCTAGACCAGCAGTAAAGGCCCAAATATTAATAGATTTCATAGTAGAATGCACCATCCCAGAGGAGGCCGAACCTGAGCAAAGCAAGGGTGACGACCTAAAGTCTCAATCGAATTCCCCCAACGAAGAAGACAATCCCTCCGATTGCTTTTGGACCCTCTATGTGGACGGATCTTCCAACACGACGGGTGCGGGTGCAGGCCTGATTTTGGTCAGCCCGGAGGGAGTCATCGCAGAGTACGCTCTGCGCTTCGAGTTTCCCGCAACAAACAATGGAGCGGAATATGAAGCTCTGATCGCAGGATTAAGGATCGCCAAAGAGCTGGGAATAGGTCAACTCCGGGTACACAGCGACTCCCAACTAGTGGTGGGACAAGTCTGCAGGAGTTATGAAGCACGGGAGGACAGTATGACCAAATATCTTGAGAAAGTAAAAGATCTTACCCCCGCCTTTAGCAGCTTCGACATTAGGTAGATTCCAAGGCTGGAGAATACCAGAGCCGATCTTCTCTCCAAGCTGGCGACATCGGCTCCGGCCGAATTGCCCAAAGGCATCCTTTTCGAAGTTCTGAAACATCCGAGTACGGAAGAATCGCGGCCCGTAATGGAGGTCGACCACGAGCCCAGCTGGGTCGACCCGCTGATAACCTATCTTAGAGATGGAGTTCTTCCCCAGGATGCGAAAGAAGCTCGGAAGCTTCGAAATCAAGCCTCTCGGTACATCCTTTATGAGGGCAAATTGTACAAAAGATCATACTCCTTGCCCCTCTTAAGATGCCTCCGGCCCTCGAAAGCTGACTACGCTTTGTGGGAAGTGCACGAGGGAGCTTGCAGAAGCCATTTGGGAGCCAGATCTTTATCCCACAAGTTACTCCACCAAGGATACTACTGGCCAACGATGCATCATGATTCGATTGAGTATGTCAAAAAGTGCGATCGATGCCAGAGATACGCCAACGTCCAGAGACAGCCCGCCACCGAGCTCACACCTTTGAGTGCCCCATGGCCTTTTGCACAGTGGGGGATGGACATCCTTGGCCCCTTTCCCATGGCGTCCAGACAAAGGAAGTTCCTCCTTGTAGCGATCGACTACTTCACCAAATGGGTTGAAGCCGAACCACTAGCAAAAATCACAGAAGCGAAAGTGCAAGATTTCGTCTGGAAGTCAATTGTGTGCAGGTTCGGTTTGCTTAGAACCCTAATCACTGATAATGGACAGCAATTCGCGAGAGCACGATTCACCGAATTCTGTGAAGACATAAACATCTCCCACCACTTCACTTCAGTAGCCCATCCTCAGGCGAACGGCGAAGCTGAGGTGACTAACAGAACCCTTTTGCAGGGGATTAAGACAAGGCTTGAAAAAGCAAAAGGAACTTGGGCGGACGAGCTTTATCACGTGCTATGGGCGTATCGAACTACCCAGAGGATACCTACGGGGGAGACCCCCTTTGCTTTAGCCTTCGGAACGGAAGCCGTCATCCCGATCGAGCTTAAACTCCCATCGGCACGAGTCGTGGCATTCGACGAACACCAAAATTCACAAAGTCTTAGAGCCAACCTCGACCTGCTGGAAGAAAGATGGGAGATCGCTCAGGTTCGAATGGCAGCCTACAGACAAAAAATTGCTCGATATTACAATGCCCGGGTCAAGAACAAAGCCTTTAAAGTGGGAGATCTAGTGCTTCGACGATCTGCTGTCTCGCAACCTCAGGACCGGGGGAAGCTCGTCCCAAACTGGGAGGGACCTTATGAGGTCAAAGAAGTAGTCCGGCCCGAAACTTATTATCTTAAGGAGCTCGGAGGGGCCGACCTCCCGCGACCGTGGAGCTCAGAAAACTTGCGGATGTACTACCAGTAACTTCATTTTAATCAAAAACTGCATACCCACATGTCTTTGGACAATTCAAACAAGCTGTATCAAAAACAAAAGGGCAACCTCATAAAGTCGAAGGCTCGGTTCCATTTAGACCGGATGGGGGGAGAGGCCTTACAATGCCCATTTGTGCCCCCACAGCCCTGTTAGGGACAGGAGGAGAACCTCGCCCTAACTTGAGCAAAGTCGAAGGCTCGGTTCCATTTAGACCGGATGGGGGGAGAGGCCTTACAACGCCCATACGTGCCCCCACAGCCCTGTTAGGGACAGGAGGAGAACCTCGCCCTAACTTGAGCAAAGTCGAAGGCCCGGTTCCATTTAGATCGGATGGGGGGAGAGGCCTTACAATGCGCATACGTGCCCCCACAGCCCTATTAGGGACAGGAGGAGAACCTCGCCCTAACTTGAGCAAAGTCGAAGGCCCGGTTCTATTTAGACCGGATGGGGGGAGAGGCCTTACAACGCCCATACGTGCCCCCACAGCCCTGTTAGGGACAGGAGGAGAACCTCGCCCTAACTTGAGCAAGGTCGAAGGCCCGATCCTTTTTGACCGGATGAGGGGAAGGCCCTGCAACGCCCATATGCGCTAAGCCCCGCCCGGACTCCTACGGGAGCCGGGCTCCATCGCCGACATCAACTACAGGACAACCCCGTCCGGACTCCTATGGGAGCCGGTCTCCGCTGACAACAGCAACTGCCGATAAGCCCTGTCCGGACTCCTACGGGAGCCGAACTTCGTCTTTAACTTTGATTGCAGGAAGACTTCGCCCCGACTCCTACGGGAGCCGGGCTCTTCCACGATGCCGAGAAAGGCTCCGCCCGGACTCCTACAAGAGCCGGGCTCCCCCACAACTCCAACCACAAGCAGACTCCGCCCAGACTCCCATGGGAGCCAAATTTCACCTCGGTTTTAGCGGAGAAAGACTCCAAGCGAAAAAAGAAGGCAATGGATTGCAACAGTGACGATTAGAAAATAAACAGCACCCGAGGGTGACAGAGGCTCGGATCCTCGAATTCAAACCTTGGGAGGGACCCCAGACCCGAATGACCCCAAGCGAACCTGCAGCCATTGACAGAATGACAACCGGGTATCTTCGAACGGCATAAAAGTCGAAAAGGAGCTCGGCAAATAACAACCCTGCACGAATAAAAAAGGTCGTTGATGACCTTAAGACGACGTGAAAAAGACAAAAGGAAAATGAAGAAGTTTGACAGACAACTATTCGATGCAAGGTACAGACAAGGTAACAAAATTTCCTCTTCATTTAATAAGATATACGTTACAAGACCCGGTCGGTCAGGGGGAAAAAAAAAAAGAAGAGATATACATTATTGCGAGCCTCGCGAATACGGCTTGGAAAGGATATACCGGAGGCCGCTCCAAGCTACGAACTCCTCTTCCCGTCTCTGTCCTTTTCAGCCGCGTTCTCCAGTGCGTGTAGCAGACCTATCGGCTCTCGTCCCGTCTCACTCACTCCATCTCCGAAGTCCCCAACCCTAGGGGGAAAAGGGTGGGATAGATTCTCGGGGGCTGTAAAGGCAACGACGGCAGTGACGAAGACCTGTTTCAAGAAGAGCCGGAGTCACTTTGGAGGCAGCGGTGATGTCAAGGATATGCTCCACCTCCGAATGCTCCGCGACAGCCGCCACCCAAAATATTCCGGCAAGGTCAGCATGCGCTACTTCCACCGTCCCCGCAACAAGTTCCACTGCCCCACCATCGATGCCGACCGCTTCTGGTCCCTCGGCCCCGGCGGCATCAAGAATCCCGCCACAGCTTGTGGCGACGGCTCTGCCCTCTCGACCGGTATCACCCCACTTTGCCACTCCAAAATTCTCAGGCAGAATAACTTTACCGGCGGCCCCCGTTATTAAACACCTGTTGTTGAAGGAATTCTTCCTTGAGCCTCCTTTGAAACGATGGGGATCCTCACCGGCCGCTGTTCTCCTCCTCGCCTTCCTCCAAGCCCTAGATATCCCTTCAAGGAGGGCCTCCAGGGTAGAAGACATGGTGTGGGAACCCTCAGAGAAGAAGTGGGGGGCTGAAGAAGGCAGGGACTGGTGCAAGGGAAGTAGCTGAGTAGCTAGGCTCTCAGGTGAAAGAAAGGTACCGTCCTATCGACAGGATGAAGCCATGAAGGGAGATTAGGGGGTTTAAATAGCCGACGGATCCTAGCGCAGTTATGGCAGCAGGTGTTCCTGGGCCAACTGGTGCGTGCCACGCATCCCGCATGTCCCCTTCACCGCTATCGAGGGTTGACCGTTCACGAATTTCCATAGCACGACGCTTGGGATCACGTTCTGACAGGGGTTCCGAAAAGACTCTTCAGGTTGTCTTCACCGAAAATGGGCTCTGACGCGCACACATTAAATGCCAAAATATCTGGGGGCGGCAATGCACAGGATGCGAGGGGACGGCTTCGGCTGTGCCCATCTCTCTATACTTCCTACTTTCGAAATTCAAACTCGAAAGTAGGGGGACTAGTGTTGGGTATAAAATACCCCCAGCCGAAGTCCTCAACAAAATCAACAACCCCGCCAGCAAGGCCGACCTTAAAGGCAAGCTTCGTCCGGACTCCTACGGGAGCCGGACTTCGCCCTCGACTCCAACGGCTGCAAAACAGACTGCGTCCTGACTCCTACGGGAGCCGGACTCCACCGACAACTTCGACCGCAAGCAGACTCCGCCCAGACTCCTATGGGAGCCAGGCTCCGTCCTCAACGTCAACTACTGGCAAGCTTCGTCCGGACTCCTACGGGAGCCGGACTTCGCCCTCGACTCCAATGGCTGCAAAACAGACTGCGTCCGAACTCCTACGGGAGCCAGACTCTGCCGACAACTCCGACCGCAAGCAGACTCCGCCCGGACTCCTACGGGAGCCGGGCTCCATCCTCAACGTCAACTACTGGCAAGCTTCGTCCGGACTCCTACGGGAGCCGGACTTCGCCCTCGACTCCAACGGCTGCAAAACAGACTGCGTCCGGACTCCTACGGGAGCCGGACTCCGCCGACAACTCCGACCGCAAGCAGACTCCGCCCGGACTCCTACGGGAGCCGGGCTCCGTCCTCAACGTCAACCGCTGGTAGACCCCGTCCGGACTCCTACGGGAGTCGGGCCTCACCTTTAACTTTGATTATAGGAGGACTCCGCCCAGATTCCTACAGAGGCCGGACTCCGACCGCTGACGAGCTTTAGCCGATAGATCTGCGCCCCTTGGCGGCCCTGCTCCACTTCCTACAACAGATCCCGCACTGCTCCATCACCCCTGACAGGCCACAGTAACGATCGCAGCCCTGCTCCACTCTCTGTGGCGGACCCTGCGCGACCCCATTACTCTCTGACAGGTTGTATCAACAGCCATGATTCTGCTCCGCTCCCTGCGGCAGGTGCTGCGTGACTCCACTACTTCTTGGCAGGCTGCAATAACGGCCACGATCCTGCCCCACCTCCTGCAACGGATACCGCACGATTCTCCCATCCGTTGGCAAGTCACGACAACGGACGCTGCTCCACTCCTCGCAACTGATTCCACGTGGCGAGCTACGGTGATAGCCACGATTTCGCTCCACTACCCTTCGCAATAAAGTCCCCCTGACTACGGGCGGCCCACTACCAGACGGTTACAAACATCGCCATCAATCCATTACCTCCTCCGCCTATAAAAGGGGGACCTAGATACGTTATTCTATAAGCTCATTTCTTATCTCAAAACTCTACTAAATTCTCCGTTCGAGCGCTCCATTCTTGTTGAGGCAGAGAACTGACTTGAGCGTCGGAGGGTCTTGCCGGAGCAACCCCACCTCCGGTTTAGACTTCCCTTGCAGGTCCCGACGGCGACCGCGACTTCCCCGACTCCAGCTTCTCCGGTGCAAGCGGATTTTTGCACCAACAACATCTAAATTTTTTTAACCGTTCAAAGTCTTTCAGATTTGTATCTCACATGCATACCGATACCATGACTGCTCATCAGTAAAGGTGATGAAGTAGTGATAACCTCCTAGTTTGGCTCATCAAATGGACCATGCACATCATATATATACTAGGATAAGTATCTCAGTGATCCTTATTCTTTTGACCCATGAAAGATAGCTTGGTCATTAATCCTCAAAGAGATAATTCATAGAATAGATATGGCTTATCAGTCAATGAGCCCAAAAAGCCTATTTTCTCTAGTCAGCAAATCATTTCTTCTCACACATGACCTAGCTAAAAGAACTATTTATATACTTCAGGTTATTTGGTTCTGGATCTCTAAGACCCAATGGCATTCACTATTTGCTCAAATAATTTTTACAAATACATCACCATGCAAATGATAAAATTAAATTCAAATGATAATCACTGAGATTAGGTGCCTATGGCCACAATATAACTTTTGCACCATTATTGATCCAAAAGAGTCATTTCACCTTCCCTCAGTCCTCTTCATTTCTTAGACCTTATACTAAAGTGCGTAATATGCACTAGAGTCTAATGAAAAAGAGAAAATCATAAGATTAATTTTGAGAAATTTGACATACCTTCCAAAAGCATGTTAATATTTCTTTAGGTTCTTCAAGTATGTATCTCTGAACTTTTCAAGATCCCTTAGTTATCAGCATATCGACCAATTTAGTTAAGATGCTACAATATTTATTCATATAACAGTTTCATAAACTATCCATATGAATCAAAAATTACAGGATCAAATCCATTAGCAATTTCTTATGCATGGTTATATCGAGCTTCTCAAGCTCTTCAATATCCTTGATCATCAATCATGGTCAAACTGTCCATCATGCATCTCATACACTGTACGACTCTGATCATCTTATAACTATTGCAGATAAATCAGTATGTCATTGACAATCTACATGTCCTTATGCATACATTGGATTTTATCAACTATGAAGTCCAATTTATAGCACCTAATCTAATTATCAATGTCCAACCATTTGTCAAATATAGCTTGTTGACCATGAATTGGACAAGCTAATGATACTGGATTAACCTGGTCAAAAATATGATTTAATTTCTAAAAGCTAAGAACTATTCTTAGATTTTTGAGCCATAATATGTAATTAATTTTGATTAAGTGGTTGATATCTAAGATTCGAGCTAGAAGGTTGGAAGCTGAAGACTTGATCATAAAGAGTAAAGATTTAATTAGATGATTGTACTTGTAATAGTTTATTCTAGAAACTTTAAAAACAAACAAAGACTCCCACTAATTTTTTGAGTCTCTCACACTCTTCGGATGGAGAAACAAAATCCTAACGTGATAATTGATTCTAGTGGGTGCTATGGTCCCATTGATGTACGGCACCACACCTAACATTTATTGGTGATACATATACCAATGCATAGATAGCTCTTTATTCGGATGCTTCTCCAAGCATGTTGCAGTGACTTGGTCTCTAAGTCCTGTGGTCTCACCTAACAGTTGTTAGCATATTTCTTAGTTAAGTCCGACCCACCGTTCACCAGTGAGTGCAAAGTCATCACTGGATTCTTCACCTAATAGTTATTAGATCCAACCCCATCTTTACCCCAGGGTATCTAATGCTAATAGAGTGGTTGTGCCTTCCCAATGCAATCGAACCACTGTAAACAATCAAGAATGATCAATGCCGAAAAAGGCACTCGCATCTCTACAATGATGGAAGACTAGTAGACTTAATATTTAATGATGATATTTGGGTTCAGGTCTCTTCTAATTAGTCACATACATCTGATGTAATGACTAATATGGTTTCGATCAACACATTTCATATCTAACCAACCTAGTCGGTATGGGTGAACTCGGGTCAACAAGTAACCTAATATAAAACATAATCTCTCAAGATGGCCAGGTAAGTGAAGATGAGTGGAGGTCCCCCCATTGCTTTCCTTAGACACCAATGAATTGGTCAGGTAAGACAATGGAACCAATTAAATAACCACCATCTAATACTTGCCTTAGATACCAAATTGATTGATTAGAATTAATTAGGTTAACCTATAGACCCAGGCTCGAACCGTTGAGCTAAATTTGGTTTTGACTTAATCAATTCACATCACATGTGAATCAATTTGACCAACTATAACTAAATTCAATTTTGAGTCCCTTTGATCTAATCCTAACCAACTCTTGATTAGGTTCGATCAATTGCTCAAAATCAAAAAGAGTTCTAATCTGATCTAATCAATGATCCTAGTTGTAGTTTAGTCTCTAAACCTAATTTGTTCAACCCATACCTAAAATCCATATTTTATGCATTGAAATTTAGATCTTAAATTTATATTTTTAGATCTTATAATTTCAAATCTTAATTCTCAATTAAATGCATTATGTACATGGGTTTAGGTTTAGATCTTGAAATATTTTCTAATCTAAACTATTTATGTTGTATCTCATACAATAACGTTATTTGCAGAATCGAGTTGATTCACCCTGATAAACAAATCGACTTGTCACAATGAGTCAGCACACACTGAGATAAATAGAAACCTGTAGACTTAGCCTACACAATTGAGTCAGTTCATCAGTAAATGAGTCGACTTACTAGGGTCTCAAGTCGACTCCAACAAAAATGAGTCAACTCACCTCAACAACTCGAGTCGACCCAATTGAAAATTGAGTTGACTCCATAGGCATACTAGTCATGATTTCATGGTTTCATGCAAATAGAACTGAGGGTTTTAGATCTAGGATTTTACAGAAATTAAGTTTTAGATCGTGTGTCAAAGTAATATATCACATATAATATTTATCAATCTAAAACATACAAAAATACATGCATAATTTGAGTTCAATCTAAAACATATATCATATACATATATCATATATCATATATCATATAATATATATCGATCTAAAACACATACATCTTCAAAGGTACAAAAGAACTCCAACATTTGAAGGATTTTCTCTTACTGAGTATCATCGAATTTATAACTAAATTCATATTCTTCGCTGCTCTCAAAAATATCACACAATGATACTATCATGTGGCCACTTCTGATAAGTGCCTTTGATTGCATCATATGTATTGGACATGGAAACTTCAGGTGTTAGATCTATAATCATATTGAGGATCCATTCATGCTCTAAAACTATTTATAACTTTCGATACTATCTATCAAAGTTGGATCCTATAAATAACTCACTGTCAAATAGTGAATGGAGCACCAAACATCTAGCCATAACTGAAAGAAAAACACAAGACCTCCATGTTTATGAATTGATTAAACCTAAAGACTTGGACTTTAGTCTTAAGGTTCTTCTACTATTTTAGTCAAATTGATAGTGCCTACCTCCAATCCGAGGAATTACTCTAATTTTCTAGCGGATACTAGAATCTACACAGACTGCACATGAGCCTGACTTTGGTCGGCTCACCTATGTACATTTATGGGTAGGTTCTTAACCAATTATTTTAGTAAATAATTTTTAGTAATTAATTTAGCCCCAAGTTATTTTTCAGTTGACTTTGATCTTCTTTGTAAGCCCTAGTTAGGTCCAACCATTAATATGATCATACTTACAAATTCAACTATCAAATAATCAGATCCGACTTTGATCGGCTAATTTGACCACTTGACAGAGAGACTCGACTAAGTCATTATATTATAAATGATAATTCTAATAGTAGATGAACACCAGCCCTTTGATCCTCTAATGATCATCATACTAATAGATTTATTATCATCCAACTTAATGGGAGGCTATGATTTAGTTATCACCATAACCAGCTCATTTTATGGACCTAATAATTTAGAGAATTTAATTTATAAATTGAGAAAAGAGAAGAGATCAACTAGTAAACCACAATCCTCCCACTGACTTTATCAAGTCATTGAATTGGATTAGGGTCATTCTAGTTGAAATGATATCTAGATCAGTCACACTGATCAATCTTAATGGCATGGGTCAACTCGAACCACTTAGCAGTCTAATCAAGACATAATCCATCAAATTGGCCAGATAAGTGAGATGGTGGGAGTGTCTGCTAAGCTTGCCTTAGACACTATCGAAATGGCCAGATAAGCTACTCTCAATTAAAAATTATTGATCAAAATGTCAAACTTATCTTAGACACCAATTGGTTAATTAGTTTCGATTTGACCAGCCTAATGATTTGGGTTCAACCATTGAGCCATAATCAAGGTCCATTTGGTCTAATCAAAGATATGGACTTGATCATCTACAACTATTGTATTAGAAAAACTCTGACTAATCTAATTCAATATTTGATTAGACTTAATGAATTTCTCTACATAATTAATTTTTTGATTCTAATTTTAGGTCTAACCTAATTAAAAGGAACTGATTTGAGCTAACCCATGCTCCTATATTTTATGTGAATGACATTAGATCTTTAGTTCATAATTTTAGATCTAATTGATTCTATCCTTAATTCTTAATTAAGTTTCAGCATCAACATGGATTTAGATTTAGATTTGAAATAATTTCAACTTTTTATTTTGTAAATAATTTATAATAAATTTTATGCAAAGATTTTTTATTTTGAAATTAGATCGACTCAATCAATATTGAGCCATCTACACTAGGGGCTGGGTCAACTCAGTTCAAAACTGGGTCGGCTCAATAATTGTGCGAGTATGTTTCAGATCTAAAAATCTTGCATAATTCTAAATTAAAATCAATCATAAACACCTTTTAGATCATATCTAAAATTTTTTATGATTTAAGATTTTATTTTCTCATGATTAAAATAATTTTAATGATATAGATTAGATATTTTATTTTTCATACAACTTTGTATCACATACAATAAATCTAGGATTTCAAGATCTAAGATTTTGCAGAAAAATAAGTTCTTTTTTTTGCATTCTTCTTCATAAAAAATATATAGATCAGGATAAGAATTAGTTGTATGATATTACGCTTGGAAGCAGCAGTGTTGTGTGTGTGTGTGAGTGGGTCAGAGCCATAGTGGTATGATAATTTACAAGTCCTAACAGACTCTCCAATGCAAATCAGGAACCCCAATAACCACAAGGTGGAAGTATCATAGTGCCCAACAGTAAATTATCATGGCAGTGTAATACAGCAGTAAAGGCTACGTGCGTATATGTAGAAGCAGCAAATGGGTAGGCTATATATGTACACATAGAAGCAGTAAATGGATAGACGAACTATGAGATATACGATATTGCCCACATGCATCATATAACTAACAGCTCAAAATCTAGGAGTAGAAGCAAAATGATTATGATTGAGGAGTAAATGAAGTCAAACCTAAAGATAATGCCAAAATAGACACAAAGGTAGAAGACTAATAGATAGACATACGAAATGGAGATGAAGGACAGACTCAGACATGATGAACAGACTAAAAAAAATCTAAAGACAGACTAAAGAAAGTCTAAAGATAAACTAAGTACATAAGATAAAACCTAAACTAAGACACAGGCTATGGAAGGCTAAGGCAAACTAAAGCGCAAACTAAGCTAATATAAAAAATTATTAACTAAAACATAAACTAATGAAAAGCTAATAAGAGATCACAGACTGAGATATAAGCCAATAACTGCATGTAAACTAGAGACTATAAGTTAATGAATTAAATTTTTAATAACTAAGACTATCCAGATTGTAAGTAAACAAACTAATATAAGAGTAAGAAGAACAAATATAAGTGTAAGAAGCATAAATGTAATAAATAAACTATAGAGTAAATTATACTATTGAGTAAGCTACTAAGCTATAACTATGGCTAATTAACTTACGTACTTAAAAGGATAAACTAAAACTAACTGCAGTAAATAAGACTAACAGAACTAACTATTATAGTAAATAAAACTAATCTATGTAAGAGAAAACAAACCAAAATAAAAAAGAAAGAAATAAAATTTAACTAAAGACAAGTAAGCAAAATAGAAGCAAGGCAGAATAAACAAGCTAACTAAAACTACTAGAACAAAATAAAATACAGTACTTAAGCAAAGTAGTAAAATGGAACAAAGCCTAATATAAGTGCAGTAAGTAGTACTGAAATAAAATGCTTAATATAAAGTAAAAGAAATAAATAAAAAATTTAAAGTAAAATAGAGTACTTTAACTAATCAGATAGCATATAATCGCTCCATTGTTTACTTTGCGATTGCAGAATAGATTGCACTATATTTTAGTACAACCTTATAGTATGTTACAGATAGTATTTGAATTATTTATCCTAATTGATCTGTGGTTTACTTCACAATCTCTATCAATCTCAGGGTTGTTTACCCTTAACAAACTGATTCGTTGTTTACTTCACAACCTCGGTAGCATTCCGATTATTTATCGTCGTACTACAGTAATATACTATAGTGTGTAATAGTACTGCACAGTATTTCTACTACAGTACTATACAGTGCATATGCTACAGTAATTAGCTATAGTAATGAATAGTAATATAAACAAACTTAAGCATAAAGGAAGCTTAAAACATAAATAGTAAAATGAAAGAAAAATAGGCTTGATTTACAAAAGCACACTTCCATGAAGTCTGATACACACCTTACAAGCTTTATGTACATTAATCAAGTTTAAAAAAACTTAAATACAAACTACGAGCACTAATATATGCTAATACATGAGTAAACATACCAATAAGCATACTTATGTACAAAACTCACATGGATTAACGGAGCTAAGTGACAAAGCTTTTTGAGAATAGAACTGTGGAAGAAAGAGGAATGGAATATTTTAATGTGGAAATGGAAAGGAAGATGGAAGGAATTATTTGTTTAATAGAGGAATAGTGGAGTGTAAGGAGTATTATAATAGAATAATGGAGGAATGATGGACTATATGTAGTGATATGGTAGAAGAAAACAAAAGAGAATGAATAAAATATGAGGAATGATGGAGGCCCTTTGAAGATGATGGAGAAATAATGGAGGAATAATGGAGGTGCTTCTGCAGATGTGAAGAAGAAATGAAGAAAAAGATGCTTTGTTTATGAGGAAGAAAACAAAGTGCTCGTGAAGATGTCTACTATGATAAAGGTAGACTGCAAAAGATTAGGAAGAAAAGAGAGGTTTTTGTGGAAGAAGATGAAAGGATTAGGAGAAGGAGACAAGGGAAGAGAAGAGAAGAGAAGGAAGAAGGAGATCATAAAGAGAAACTCTACTACTTAAGATCCAAAATCCCTATCGTCCTACCTCTCCGCGCTCAGCCTCCCCTTAGAACGAAGGCTTCTTTCATTATTTATAGATGGAGAAAAGAACTATGCGACTTCAATCGATTTGGAATCTGATAGACTTCAATTGATTTGAAATCCGAAAGCTTGTAGAAGTAAGAATCGAAGTCAGAACTTAATTAATTTTGAGTCTGATTTCTTATAGCATCTTGTCTTTTCTGTATAGTGTTAGAAATCTTTCTATAGATGAACAGTAGTGATGTCAGGAATCTTTCTGTAACTTGCTTGTCGTCTTTAGATCCTGACATAGACTGATTTTTGAAGATGAACTATCCTTAAGAATTAAACCGGCTTCGAGAATAGTAGTAGTAGTTGTCTCCAGAAAATAGTGATAATCATCTAGTTGTAAAAGTGGCTAATAGAATAGCCATTAGATAGTACCTGCAAAAAAAATTTCCTACCAAGAAATTGGTAGAAAGGGTTAGTAAAAATTTTTTTTTTTTTACAAAGCTCGTTCTTTCAAAATGAATTGATAGAGTACTAGAGAAAATTGTCTTGCTCAACTTTCTAGGCCATAATATAGGTGAATGTCTATTTGTCTGCAGTTGTATCCGAATTCTTCTTCAATCTTTAAGCATGATATAACTCCTTTAAATAATTTTTAGCTTTTAATTTTCTCAGGATAATTTTTTAAGTTGAGAAGAATACTCCATTCTGGATATGAATTTTCTCTGTATCGAAGATTTTGAGGATCCTCTTGAATTGGTATTCCTGTTTGAAGATTGGTAGTTACCCAAATTCATCCATCAGTCCAGTATTTTTGTTGTTGTAGTTTTCAAGCTGCCCAATAGACTTCTAAGTATGATCTTACTTCATAAATTTTGATATTAAATTCTTCGACAGATGGATCAAAGTCTTTGACAGATTTTTCATTTTCTTTTGTTATTCTTGACCAAAATCCTACTTGATTATCCACATCCTCAAGAGCAGTGATATTATAGATTTGAAAAGGATACTCAATGCTTCCTCTCCTCTTATCTTCTATACCACTGTATATTTTTGCTTCAAGATATTCTCGATTTTTTCCACATCTCTTAGTATAGTGGCAACAATGGAAGAAAATATGTCATATGGTATGGCACAGTCTATTGAGATTAACTTCACAAGCCCTTTATATAAAGTTCTGATTTCTTCTAGTTTAATCAGTAGAAAGAGCTTGGGATAGGTCCAAATGTCTAAAAATAACTGTACATCTTCAAAGAGCTTCTTTGATTCATTAGGCTGAGTTGCTTTTTTATAGATATCTTGTTGGAGTTCTAAATTTAAAACTTCTTGTATCTTTTTTCAATAATCAAGTCTTTTGAACTTAATCATTGTTGTCATCTCTGATATTTCACAGGGATTATAGAGAGAGATAAGTTTAGAGGTAGGTTGTATTACCCGTCTTCCAACTTTGTAAATATGTTCTTTGATAGCTTTCAAAAAATATTCTTTTTCTGCTAAGTGGTTGTTTAGACTGGTTATATGGTGAAAAAACTTTTTTTTAGGTCGGAATAAATGAGCATCCCATGCTTTATAAATTATAGAACATGTTTCTTGGAAAAGATCAGAATGGAAAGATTCCACAGCTTTTAGATCTTTACTCAGTTCTTCATATAAAGAGACTTTTTCCTTTCTCTTTCTTTTCGAATTCTTGAGAAAATAAAAATGTGAGTATCTCAGAAGAATTAAGGATTAACTCTAGAGTTCTTTTAAGAGAAGTTCCTTATCTTGATGGTATCCTTATTTCTATAATTTAAAAAATAGTTTAAAGGATTCTTTTAATTCTGGGCAAAATTATAATAAAATTCTACTTCTATGATTTAAAGATTATAATGTCAGCTTTAGAAGTAATTCGTTTATCAATTCAAGTTTTTTTTTTGTATGAGAAGTTACCTCAAATAATCATTTTTTGACTAATGATCTAAATCTTATGGCTTAGATAGAGACAGACTTTATCTTGTTCTGAGAAAGTTTTAGGATTTTAAGGTTATAGATAAAATCCTTCAATCTAATTTTGTTGATCTTCTAAAGTTTTTAGAGAAGTGATTAAATCAGCCATTATTAGATTTTTTCCTAAATTTACCTATATTATTAAGGGTTAGATATTTTTTTATATATTTATAGTATTATTTGTTAGTAGTCTAGCAGTCTAGTGGTACTTATTTTATAGTCTTGAAAGATTTTTATTTTTTTTTTGGGGGATCTTTCGAGCTATTCTATCAACTTTCTCTTAAATTTTTTATGTTTCTTTATATATAATTTATCTAATTGAAATCCAAATTGATAACAGAAGTCTTCTAAATTATAAAGATCATTTATCTTTTTTTTACTAGGTATATTTCTAATTTGATCTCTTATCCTTAAACTATTATTTAATTCAAATTTATCCAGCAAAAATATTTTATTTATTTTACTAATATTATCTACATATTTTAATCTAATTTTATCTTTCATTAAGAATAAGAAAGCTATTCTTAAATTATCTTCTAGACCTAGAGATAACAATTTTACTGAAAATCCTAAGGATAATAAGTTTAAAGAAAATTCTAATATACTAAAATAAGTATCTTTATACCATTTAAACTTAGTTAAACTATTATTCCTAAGACTACTCCTACTTAATTGATTATAAAATTTATCTATAGGGTTCAGAGGATAATCTAAAGGATAGTGATTTTTAGAGTTCTTTTGAAAAATATTCATAATTTTTGAGTTAGTGGAAGAGATTTTTCACCAACCTTTCAATTACCTTAATAAATAATTTATCATTGTCTTAGCAATTAAAATTTGTAAATAAGCATGGATCTTACAGGCTTTCGAACATGTCATTGTCAGATGATGATAATAATTTGTAAGTCCATCAGGCTTTCAACCAAGAGTTCTTCTCTTGGACTAGATAGTGGATAAGTTGTCAGAGGCTATTATCAACTATGAATCCACTAAGATCAATCTAAGATAATGATTTATTATCCTAGAGACCTAAACTATAAGTTTATATTTAAAAATTGATTTATCTTCAGTATTTTTTGAGATAAATGATTTACTAACTATATTCTTTCTACTAACTATTCTCTTATTCTCAGAGTTTTCTGAGACTAAGAGATCACTAATTCCTAAAGAACTACTAGTTCCTTTATTCTTAGAAAAATATAGGGTTTCATGAATTTCTTCAGATAAAAGAATTAAACTAGACCTACTAGATGAGGATGATAGATTTAAGATAGGCTGGTTCAAAGATTTGAATTCAGATAAAGAGTCTAGCCTGATCTTCAAATTGCATAGATCAAATATAGAAGCAATTTCCTCAAGAGTTTCATAAGAAGAAATTTTATTAAATTGATTCACTATAATTTTATCTAATTCATCTAAGAATTTCTTTTCAGATTATACTTCTGAAAGGTCACGTGTTGGAGGTACCTCAGTTAGACCTAGATAATATTCTTTGCTAATTTTTGTATGATTTTTGATAGATACCTTTAATTGACTGATATCTGGACTTGACTCAAAAGATTCAAGTAAAGATATAGAATTCAGATTAGCTTCAATAATCAATTCAATATCAATATCGGGACTATGAACGGTCTCAATGATTTCATCAGAAGAAATTTTTTCAATCAAAATTTTATCAAATTCTTCAAATGAATCATTTTCAGTTTTAACATCTAAGAGATTGGGTATAGTATCAATCTTTATAGAAAAATCACCAATCTTTACTAATGAATTATCAGAATGATCCCGATCAACTTCAGATTCTCTTTTAAGGCTATCAGTCTGAATTTCTTTAGGATTGAGAGAATGATTCATACAGTTTTGTTATTTCTCAACCTGATCTAGATGTCCAGAGATTTTATCAGAACAAATTTTTACTTTAGAGATTTAATCAAGATCATTGGTAGAAATCTTAAGTGAACTCGTACTTTTTTTCTTTTGAATATGAGTTATCTTGTAAGCAGGTCCATCTTTAAAGCTTTTACAATATTTCCAAGATTCAGACATCCTTCTAATAACAATTTCTTGAATTCTAGGACTAGCTTCTTCAAGGCCTTGGATATAATATTGGTCAAATTAGTCAAAAAAAATATATATCTCTCTTCAATCCTCATCCGACTAAACCATATTTTTCTTATAAAATTTATTTTCCTTTTATTATGGGTATCAAAGAACCACTCTTTTCTATCTTTGTTTTTATCAGAATCAAAATTTTCTCTTAGTAGTTCTTTGTTTAAAGAGAATTCAGCTATATCTATAATTTTAGAGTCAATATAAGAGCCATATGGAGTATCTAAAACTAATCTAGCTAATTTTTTTATTTTAACTTTTAGTTTCCATCTAAATATGAAATATCTATAGTAGATTCTATATTATAATCTTTTATACTATTTTCTATTTCTCTCATAGTTATCAAATATTTATTTAAAGATCTAGCATGAAAATAGGTAGATTTTTGAAGCCTAGTATCTTTCAGGTTAGAAGATGAGGTTTTTCTTGTCTTAGAAGATGAGGTTTTCCTTGACTTGAAGAGTTTCTTTATCCCAAGATCTTTAAGTTTAAATTTTATTCTTTCAAGATCCTGAGGATAATAATTAAAGGACTATTCTTCAATTTCTTCATCAGATTCTTCAAGAACTTCTTGAGAAAGTATTTCTCTATTAATTTTTTTTGGATAGAATTCATCTTCTTCTATTTTTTTGAAGTAGATAGATTCTATATCATCTTGTAACTCATCTTGATCCCAGTCCTCAACATAAAGGGCTTCAATATCTTCATCTATTTTAATATATTGAGAGAATTAGCTAACTATTACTCTATCTATTATCTAAATGTATACTAAATAACTTTAACTTAACTAGTCTATCTAATTCTATATTAACTAAAAAATTAAACTAAATTTTATCTATAAAATATACATCTATACTACTAATTAATTCTTATAGATATCTAAACTATTAATTAACTCCTCAATAGTTACTAGAATTTTAGTCATTTTGCTTATTAGAAATATTTTATAATAGAGTTATTTTCAAAATCAGTTAAAATTTTTCACCTATTTTAGTTTTTAGAGGTTTGGTAAGAGATCTAAGGATACCAGCCATAGGAACGATACCAACGGTTAATTTGTGACTTACCATCCTAAACACCTTTCCTCATGGCTAACATGGGATTTACCATGCTACCTATCCGGTCTGCTCTATATGGCTAAAAATTGACAAATTTTAGTTTAAACAAATAGCTTCACTTGATTCAAAAACTGATATAAATTGTATCAGAGAAGGACTTGTTCCCTTCAAATATTTTAAAAAATCAACTCATAGAGTCCAAACAGCTAATAAAGGAGAACTTAAAGTAGAATATAAGATTTTTGAAGTTTACATTTGCATTGGTAAAACATGCATCCAAACCCTATTTTTACTTGTAAAAAATCTTACACAAGGCATAATACTAGGAAATCCTTTTTTAACCCTTATACAACCCTTTACTATCATTGAAAAGGGAATTATTTCATCTATAAAGGGTAAAAGAGTTAGATTTTGATTTTGCTCAAGATCAGAAGATCTTTTCTTAACCAAATAGAAAAGATCATTAAAGGTAAAAAAAAATTCTAGATGAAATATCTTATGAAATAAAAAATATAAGGATTCAAAAAGTCCTATCTAGTAAAAAAATTCAAGAAAAGATTTTAGCATTAGAAAATCAATTTTAAAAAAATATTTATTCTGAACTATCCTTAGCTTTCTGGTATAGAAAGAAACATCAGGTCAGCCTACCTTATACTCTTGATTTTTATGAAGATAAATTTTTTACAAAAGCTAGACCCATTCAAATGAATAAAAGGCTTCTAGAAATTTGCAAAGAAGAAATTAAAACCCTATTAGAGAAAGGCTTAATTAAGAAAAGTTCTTCACTATGGAGTTGTGCAGCCTTTTATGTTGAAAATGTAGCAGAAAAAGAAAGAGGGGTACCTAGATTAGTAATTAACTACAAACCTTTAAATAAAATTTTACAATGGATAAGATCTCCTATATCTAATAAGAAAGACTTAATCAAAAGAATTCAAGAATCTAGGATATACTCTAAATTTGATATGAAATCAGGATTTTGGCAGATACAAATTAAAGAAGAAGATAGATATAAAACTGCTTTTACCACACCCTTTGGCCACTATGAATGGAATGTGTTGGTGCAAAAATCCGCTTGCGCCGGAGAAGCTGGAGTCGGGGAAGCTGCGGTCGCCGTCGGGACCTGCAAGGGAAGTCTAAACCAGAGGTGGGAAGTAGTGGAGCGGCGTCCATTGCCGCTAGTTATCAGCGAGTAGTGGGATCGTGCAGCACCTGTCGCAGGGAATGGAGCAGCATCGTGGCCGTTGACACAGCCTGTCAGAGAGTAATGGGTCCGCCGCAGGGGGTGATGGAGCCGCACGAAATCCGCTACAGGAAGTGGAACAAGATCATGGTTGTTATTGTGATCTGCCAAGGGGCGCGGATCTGTTGATCGAAGCTCGACAGTGGTCGGAGTTTGGCCTTTGTAGGAGTCCGGGAGGGGTCCTCCTTTCGGTTGAGGTCGTGGGTGGAGTCCGGCTCCAGCAGCTGATACTGAGGTCGGAGACTGAGGGCGGCGCCCGGCTCCCGTAGGAGTCTGGGCGGAGCCGTCCTGCTGTCGATGGTGGAGCTCGGCTCCCGTAGGAGTCCGGGCGAAGCTGTCATGCTGTCGATGGCAGAGCCCGACTCCCGTAGGAGTCCGGGCGAAGCTGTCATGCTGTCGATGGCGGAACCCGGCTCCCGTAGGAGTGCGGGCGAAGCTGTTCTACTGTCGATGGTGGAGTCCGGCTCCCGTAGGAGTCCGGGCGAAGCTGTTCTGCTGTCGATGGCGGAGCCCGACTCCCGTAGGAGTCCGGGCGAAGCTGTTCTGCTGTCGATGGCGGAGCCCGGCTCCCGTAGGAGTCTGGGCGAAGCTGTTCTCCCGTAGGAGTCTGGGCGAAGCTGTTCTGCTGTCGATGGCGGAGCCCGGCTCCCGTAGGAGTCCGGGCGAAGCTGTTCTGCTGTCGATGGCGGAGCCCGGCTCCTGTAGGAGTCCGAGCGAAGCTGTTCTGCTGAGGATTTCGACTATGGGTATTTTATACCCAACACCAGTCCCCCTACTTCCGAGTTTGAATTTCAAGTGAAGGAAGTATGCACAGAGAGAGATGCGCACAGCCGGAATCGCCCCTTCGAATTCTGCGCACTGTCGCCCCCAGATATTTTGACATTTAATGCGCGCATGTCAGAGTCTGCTTTTCGGTGAAGGCGATCTGAAGAGTCTTTTTGGAATCCCCGTTGAAACGCGATCCCAAGCGTCGTGCTGTGGGAATTTGTGATGGCGATGAAGGGGATAAGCACGACATGTGGCACACACCAGCTAGCCCGAGAATACACACCGCCATAACTGCGCCAGGATCCGTCGGCTATTTAAACCCCCCAGTCCCTTCGTGGCTTCATCCTGGCGCTTTCTTTTCGTCTGAGAGTTTTTCTTCTCTCGCCCCAGTCCTTGTCTCCTTCCCTCGCACCATGTCCTCTACTCGGGAGGCTGTTCTTGAGGGAATTTTTAGGGCTTGGAGGAAGGTGAGGAGGAGAACGGCGGCCGGTGAGAATCTCCGTCGTTCTAAAGGGAGCCCAAGGAAGAATTCCTTCAACAACAGAGGTTTAATAACGGGGGCTGTCGGTGAAGTTCTGCCCGCGAATTTCGGAGTGGCAAGGCGGGGTGATACCAGTCAAGAGGGCAGAGCAGTCGTCATAAGCTATGACGGGATCCTTGACGCCGTCGGGGCCGAGAGACCAGAGGCGGTCGGCGTCGACGGTGGGGCAGTAGAACTTGTTGCGGGGGCGGTGGAAGTAATGCATGCCGACCTTGCCGGAGCGTCTCGGGTGGCGGCCGTCGTGGTGCATTCGAAGATGAGGCACATCTCTGGTGTCGCAACCGCTCCTGAAGTGGCTACGGTTCTTCTTGAAACAGGTCTTTGCTACTGCCGCTATTGCCCTCACCGCCTCCGGAGATCTATCCCACCCTTTTCCCGCTAAGGTTGGGACTTTGGGGAACAGAATGAGGCGAGATGGGGCGAGAGTTGTTACATGCACTGGAGAATGCGACTGAGAAGGATAGAGACGGAGTTCGTAGCTCGGAGCGGCCTCCAGTTCGTCCTGCCCGAACCATGTTCGCGAGACTTGCGATGACGTGTATCTTCTTTTTCATCTTCTTTTTTCCTGACCCATCGGGTCTTGTAACGTGTACTTCTGTTAAATGAAAAAGTGATTTTGGTACCTTGTTTGTATCTTGTGTTAAATAGTTGTCTGCCAAACTTCATCATTTTCTTTTCCTTCTCTTTGTCTGTGTTACGTCGTCCCAAGGTCGTCGGCGCCCTCTTCAGTTCATGTGGGGTCGTCATTCGCCGAGCTCCTTTTCGGCTTTTATGCCGTTCGAAGATACCCACTTGTCAGGTTTGCTTGGATTTCTCTCCGCTGAAGTCGGGGCTAAGTTTGGCTCCCTTGATAATCCGAACGGAGAAGCCCTCCTGAAGTTGGAGTAGCTCGGCTCCCGTAAGAGTCAGGGCAAAGTTTTTCTGCCATCGAAATCATAAGCAAAGTCCGGCTTCCGTAGAAGTCCGGGTGGAGTTGTCCTGTAGCTGATGTTGGCGATGGAGCCCGGCTCCCGTAGGAGTCCGGGTGAAGTCTTTTTTGTTGTTGGAACCCGGCTCCCGCAGGAGTCCGGGTGAAGTCTTCTTTGGCGTAGAAACCCGGCTCCCGTGGGAGTCCGGATGAAGTCTTCTTTGGCGACGGAACCCGGCTCCCGTAGGAGTTCGGATGAAGTCTTCGTTGGCGGCGGAACCCGGCTCCCGTAGGAGTCCGGATGAAGTCTTCGCTGGCGGTGGAACCCAGCTCCCGTAGGAGTCCAGATGAAGTCTTCATTGGCGGCGGAACCCGGCTCCCGTAGGAGTCCGGATGAAGTCTTCGTTGGCGGCGGAACCCGGCTCCCGTAGGAGTCCGGATGAAGTCTTCGTTGGCGGCGGAACCCGGCTCCCGTAGGAGTCCGGATGAAGTCTTTTTGGCGTAGAAATCCGGCTCCCGTAGGAGTCCGGGCCTTCCACTTTGCTCATGTCAGGACGAGGTTCTCCTTCTGTTCCTGACAGGGCTGTGGGGGCACATTAGGGCATTGCCAGGCCTCTCCCCCCATCCGATCTAAAAGAACCGGGCCTTCGACTTTGCTCAAGTTAGGGCGAGGTTCTCCTCCTGTCCCTAACAGGGCTGTGGGGGCACATTAGGGCGTTGCAAGGCCTCTCCCCCCATCCGGTCTAAAAGAACCGGGCCTTCGACTTTGCTCAAGTTAGGGCGAGGTTCTCCTCCTGTCCCTAACAGGGCTGTGGGGGCACATTAGGGCGTTGCAAGGCCTCTCCCCCCATCCGGTCTAAAAGAACCGGGCCTTCGACTTTGCTCAAGTTAGGGCGAGGTTCTCCTCCTGTCCCTAACAGGGCTGTGGGGGCACATTAGGGCGTTGCAAGGCCTCTCCCCCCATCCGGTCTAAAAGAACCGGACCTTCAACTTTGCTCAAGTTAGGGCGAGGTTCTCCTCCTGTCCCTAACAGGGCTGTGGGGGCACATTAGGGCGTTGCAAGGCCTCTCCCCCCATCCGGTCTAAAAGAACCGGGCCTTCGACTTTTATAAGGTTGCCCTCTCATTTTTGATACAGTCTGCTTGAATTGTCCTAAGACAAATGGGCACGCATTTTTTGATTAGGACGAAATTACTGGTAGTACATCCGTAAGTTTTCTGAGCTCCAAGTGTTGGGAATAGTGTCCCAAAGCCAATCGTCAGCCTGTTGACGGTTGTGCTCCTTTTTGTATTAGTACATGAATTATAAATAAATAAAAGTTATTTTGGTATTTTTTCATCACAAATGTTTCATCTTCTAATGAACTCCTGTGTTGTGGTGAAGTCCTTAGGACTATTTAGACTCGACAAAGGAGGATTTGTCGTTTAGTCCTTAAACATGTTCGCGACCAAATGATACGTTGTTACCAAGGACGACAACATTTATCGAGCATAGGTTGTTGTGTGCCATATGGGTTGGTTGTCCTCATAACCAAAGAGTGTGGAGACACTGGTATGGCATACAGGTGAGATGTAATGGTACATCTGCACTGAACGTGACCAACTCCGGAGCTATTTCTGCTGTCAAGATTTGCTCCGATGGGATATGGGTATAAATGTCCCTCCGACCTGAGACCGCCACGGTGACTTGCAAGCAACTCACTGCACTTAGGCACTGGACTACCTGAATTTCTAATTCAGTGACGGAAGGTTGCTGGGTGTAGTCAAGTACTTGACTTGTCGGTGCGTGTGTCAAGATGGGATTGACCACTCCAGTTTAGGAGCTGTGTATAGTCGTGTTTCAATTTAGCAAAACCTTGGCCAGGGTAGTCCTAGTGAGGAGTCACAGGACTAATTGAGTTGAGCACGATTCGGATGATATCATCAGGGTTGACAGTTTAACTCTGAGTCATCCTAAACACAGGGGTCAAAAGGGATGAATTATACGGTAACCATATTCACGTAGGTTCTGAATGTTGCGATTGCGATTATTTGACCTATCCGGTCGTCGGGTACCATTGCTAGATGGTCACTTCGATTAGTACAGAAATTGGTTCCTGTGCTACCGGCTTAGGTTCGAACCTGCGGGGTCACACACATTAGAGGTTCCTTTCTGATCTGATGGCTGATTATGAGTCTTATCTATCTGGAACTCTATGATTGAGAATTAAGATTCTCTAATCATGAGTTCCACACATTTTGGGTACCGGGGTCAAAATTTTGAATTTCGAATTTTGAATTTGAAATTTGAACTCTTTGATCAGGGTTTCATATCGATGGTCTCTGATGCCTGATTGCCCATCGGATTTAGACTCAACATTTATGAGAGGTTTAATTAGTAATTTAATCACTAATTAACTCAATTTGATTGAGTAATTATTTTTGGATCAAGTCCAATTGAATTGGATTCAGTTTGGATTGACCCGATTAGGTTAAATGTTGACCTAATCGCTAAGGTGGTTTAGTCCCTGATTTGATCAGGGGTTGGGTTTAGTTAATTCCTGATTTGATTAGGATTTTATTAAGCCTAATTAAGCCTAATTATGTTGGGTTTAATTTGGTCTAATTGTGCTCAACCTATTTTAAACTAGGTTGGCTCAATTTGAATCAAACCACCTTGTTTTAAATTCCCTGTGTCACCCAACTTCCTTGCACCCATTTGAATTCACGAGAAGAAACTTCTCATGAAATTTTTCTCACGTAAAACCCTTCCCCACATCCTCATTTGTGCGCCATATGGATGGATAAATTAATTAGTTAGCCATTCAAATTCAAAGCATGTTTGAATTTGAATGGATAACTTATCACTTGCCCTTTCATCCTTATCCATTTTGTGCGCCACATTACATACACGAGAAAAGGTTTCTTGTGAAACTTTTCCACGCACAAAGAGCCACGCCCCTTCTCTTCTCACACCCAAAAGGATAGGGATAAGTTGGTTTTCGTTTGAATTCAAATTTGATTTGAATTCAAATGTGTAACCTCTTGTCTTTATCCTCTCATGCGGATAAGACACGTTCGATGTTGTTTTAAAAAGAGGAGAAAGGTGGGATGTGCATAGAAAAATTAGGAGAGAAACTTTGGGGCGTGAGGAAGGCTTCTGCACAAGGTGAAGGTCCAAAACCTTCTGAGAGAAAAAGAAAGAAAAGAGAGAAAATTGGGCGCAGGGTTTTTGGTGTGTACCCTAAGGTTTCTACCTAGGGTTCGGGAAGTGAGATTGGTGTGCCACGAGTGTCGTGAGTCCACCAAATTTCAGAGAGAGATCCATCAGCCTCTCAAGTAACTGTGCAGATGATCTGGAGCATCCGAGAAGTCAGCACACATCGATCGAAGGAGTTCGATCAACATCTGCCATCAAAAGGGTGAAATCACGAACTAGCATTCGTGAGGAGCTGATCAGACGGGAGCTTCGTGTGGACGATCCGCAGAGGCTAGATAGTTGGGTGGCTGTGACGTGATGATCAGAGCCCTGCGACGGTGATCAGATTGCGGTGATCGACTACCCGCAAAAGGTGATGTGTTCTGAACACAGTACTGTAAAATATTTACTGATTCAAATTTGAATTTCAAATTTAAATGCATGCTGTTGTATCATATTTAGATCCTAGTGTAGGGTTAATTAGTATTAATTAATGAGATTAATTAATAATTCTGCTATAAAATAGTAATTTTGATTAGGACAAATGGGCACGCATTTTTTGATTAGGACAAAATTACTGGTAGTACATCCGTAAGTTTTCTGAGCTCCAAGGTCGCGGGAGGTCGGCTCCTCCGAGCTCCTTAAGATAATAAGTTCCAGGCCGGACTACTTCTTTGACCTCATAAGGTCTCTCCCAGTTTGGGGCAAGCTTCCCCTGGCCCTGTGGTTGTGAGACAGCAGCTCGTCGGAGCACTAGGTCCCCTGCTTTAAATGCCTTGTTCTTGACTCGGGCGTTGTAATATCGGGCAACTTTCTGTCTGTAGGCCGCCATTCGAACCTGAGCAACCTCCCGCCTTTCTTCCAGTAGGTCGAGGTTGGCTCTGAGACTTTGCGCGTTTTGGGGTTCGTCGAATGCCATGACTCGTGCCGACGGGAGTTTAAGCTCGATCGGGATGACGGCTTCCGTACCAAAGGCCAAAGCAAAGGGAGTCTCCCCTGTGGGCAACCTCTGGGTGGTTCGATACGCCCATAGCACATGACAAAGTTCGTCCGCCCAAGTTCCTTTTGCTTTTTCGAGCCTGGTCTTAATCCCCTGCAAAAGGGTTCTGTTCGTTACCTCAGCTTCGCCGTTCGCCTGAGGATGGGCCACTGATGTGAAGTTGTGGGAGATGTTTAGATCTTCGCAGAATTCAGCAAATCTGGTTCCTGCGAATTGCCGTCCATTATCAGTGATTAGGGTTCTAGGCAAATCGAACCTGCATACGATTGATTTCCAGACAAAATCCTGCACTTTCGCCTCTGTGATTTTTGCTAGTGGCTCGGCCTCGACCCATTTGGTGAAGTAGTCGATTGCTACAAGGAGGAATTTCCTTTGACCAGACGCCATGGGAAAGGGGCCAAGAATATCCATCCCCCATTGCGCAAAAGGCCATGGGGCACTCAAGGGTGTGAGCTCGGTAGCAGGTTGTCTCTGGACGTTGGCGTATCTCTGGCATCGATCACACTTTTTGACATATTCGATTGAATCACGATGCATTGTTGGCCAGTAGTACCCTTGGTGGAGTAGCTTGTGGGATAGAGATCTGGCACCCAAATGGCTTCCGCAAGCTCCCTCATGTACTTCCCATAAAGCGTAGTTAGCTTCTGAGGGTCGGAGGCATCTCAAGAGAGGCAAGGAGTACGATCTTTTGTACAATCTGCCCTCATAAAGGATGTACCGGGAGGCTTGATTTCGGAGTTTCCGGGCCTCTTTCACGTCCTGGGGGAGAATCCCATCTCTAAGATAGGTTATCAGTGGGTCGACCCAGCTGGGCTCGTGGTCGATCCCCATTACGAGTCGCGGTTCTTCCGTACTCGGATGTTTTAAAACTTCAAAGAGGACGCCTTTGGGCAATTCGGCCGGAGCCGATGTCGCCAGTTTGGAGAGAAGATCGGCTCTGGTATTCTCCGACCTTGGAATTTGCCTGATGTCAAAATTGCCGAAGGCGGGGGTGAACTCCCTCACCTTCTCAAGATATTTGGCCATACTATCCTCCCGTGCTTCAAAGCTCCCGCTGACCTGCCCCACCACAAGCTGGGAATCGCTGTGCACCCGGAGTTGACCTATTCCAAGCTCCCTGGCAATCTTTAATCCTGCGATCAGAGCTTCATATTCCGCTCCATTGTTTGTTGCGGAGAATTCGAAATGCAGAGCATACTCCACGACGACTCCCTCCGGGCCGGTCAAGATCAGGCCCGCACCCGTGCCTGCCATGTTGGAAGATCCGTCCACATGGAGGGTCCAAAAGCTATCGGAGGAACTGGCTTCTTCGTCGGGGGAGTTCGGTTGAGTCTTCAGGCCATCAATTTTGCTTTGCTCAGGTTCGGTCTCCTTGGGGATGGTGCATTCTACTATGAAATCCGCCAATATTTGAGCCTTTATTGCCGGTCTAGGTTTGTAGTTGATGTCGAATTCTGTGAGCTCGATTGCCCATTTCGCCATTCTCCCAAAGGTGTCAGCTCGGTGTAAAACCGCCTTGATCGGTTGGTCGGTGAGTAACGTCACCGTGTGCCCTTGAAAGTAAGGCCGGAGTCTCCGAGCTACAATTAACAAGGCGTAGGTCAGTTTTTCTAATTTAGTATACCTGATCTCGACGTCCCTCAACACGCGACTAATGTAGTAGACCGGTCGCTGGACTTTCATTTCCTCTTTAACAAGGACAGCTGCAAGGGCTGTGGGAGAGACTGCCAGGTACAAAAATAGTTCCTCCTTAGACTCAGGCTTCGCCAGCAGTGGGGGCGAGCTAAGGTAGCTCTTTAATTCTTCGAATGCCTGTTGGCATTCAGAGGTCCAACAGAAGTTCTTCGGTTGCTTGAGGGTTTGAAAGAAGGGCAAACATCGTTCGGCCGACCTCGCGACAAAGCAATTAAGAGCCGCGACTCTTCCTGTGAGGCACTGAACCTCCTTGATCGACCTTGGGGCAGTCATATTTTGGATGGCGCAAATTTTCTCTGGATTGGCCTCGATCCCGCGCCCCGATACCATGAAGCCCAGGAACTTTCCTGAGGTTACCCCAAAGGCGCATTTGGTCGGGTTCAGCTTCATTCTATACTTTCGAAGAGCGCCAAAGGTTTCCTCGAGGTCGACGACATGATTTTTGGAAGACCTGCTTTTCACGAGCATATCGTCCATATAAACCTCCATGTTTCGGCCGATCTGCTCCTTGAAGATTTTGTTCACCAGTCGTTGATAGGTTGCGCCCGCGTTCTTGAGGCCGAACGGCATAACCCTGTAGCAGTAAAGGGCGCGATTAGTGATAAAAGCTGTCTTTTCTTCATCTTTCGATGCCATTCTAATCTGGTTATAGCCGGAGAACGCATCCATAAAAGTGAGAAGCTCATGGCCCGAGGTAGCGTCCACCAGTTGGTCGATCCTGGGAAGGGGGTAGCTGTCTTTTGGGCAAGCCTTATTCAGCTTTTTGAAGTCGATGCATATCCTCCACTTGCCGTTTGCTTTCTTGACCAAGACAACATTGGAGATCCACTCAGGATAATTGACCTCCTTGATAAATCCGGCCTTGAGAAGTTTATCTACTTCCTCGGCTATTGCCCTCTGCCTCTCCGGGGCATGACTCTGGATTTTTTCTTTTGTCGGCCGATGTTTAGGGTCGATCGCCAGATGATGTTCCATGACCTCTGTGTCAATCCCCGGCATATCCGTCGGGACCCATGCGAAAACGTCCGCATTCCTTCAGAGGAAATCCACGAGATGCGTCCGCACCCCCTCCTCCAGGTTGGAGCCAATTAACACCACATGCTCCGCATTCCCATCATTCAAAAGAATTGGTATTAGGTCCTCGATCGGACCGCCCCTCTCTTCAGTGAGGTCATCGCGCGCATCCAACCCGTCGACCGGACAGAGGTCCGCTTGATCGCTCCTTTGCAGGGCGATGTTGTAGCAGTGCCTGGCCAGCGCTTGGTCTCCCCAGACTTCTTCGATCCCCTTGTCGGTGGGGAACTTCAATTTCAAATGGTAGGTCGAAACAACGGCTCTGAGGGCATTGAGGTCGGGTCGGCCAAGAATTGCATTGTAGGCAGATGGCGCCTTTACCACCAGGAAATTCACCAGGGCTCTGGACTGCTTTGGATGCTGACCCGCGGTCACAGTTAGAGCTATCATTCCTTCCGTTGGAATGGCGTCACCAGTAAACCCTATCAAGGGGGAGCAAATCGGCCTTAAATGACCGCCAAGAGTGGCCATTCTCGAAAAAGCACTGTAGAATAAGATGTCGGCCGAACTTCTGTTGTCGACGAGAATGCGACGGATGTCATAATTTGCTATGTTCAAGGAAACTACGACTGCATCGTTATGAGGGAATTGGACTCCCTGGGCGTCTTCTTCAGTGAAGGCTATGGGTTCTTCAACTTTTTGCCGCTTGAGGGGCGCAGCTGATGTGCTGATTGCCTCCTGCCGGGATTCCCCCGAGATGACATTGATGGAATCCGGCGGGGACTGGTCGCCTGGCCACCCTTTGTCGGCGACCAGAGCCAGAGGTAGTCGTGCAGAAACCTCGCGAGAGGGCATCGACGGGGAAAAGAGGATTGGGTGCCAGAAAAGATGGTCGGAAGCAGGTCCGTTGAGCGCTCCTTCAAGAACAAGGGTGCTGCGAAGACACACGCCCTTCCTCTAGCGCCAATCCTGTTGGTGCAAAAATTCGCTTGCGTCGGAGAAGCTGGAGTCGGGGAAGCCACGGTCGCCACCGGGACCTGCAAGGGAAGTCTAAACCGGAGGTGGGGTTGCTCCGGCAAGACCCTCCGACGCTCAAGTCAGTTCTCTGCCTCAACAAGAATGGAGTGCTCGAACGGAGAATTTAGCAGAGTTTTGAGATAAGGAAAATGAGCTTAAAGAATAACGTATCTGGGTCCCCCTTTTATAAGCGGAGGAGACAACGGATTGATGGCGACGTTTGTAACCGCCTGGTAGTGGGCCGCCCATGGTCAGGGGAATTGATTGCGAAAGATAGTGGGGTAGACCCATGGCTATCGTCATAGCCCGCCACGTAGGGCTTGTTGCAAGTAGTGGAGCGGCGTCCGTTGTCGCTAGTTGTCAGCGAGTAGTGGGATCGTGCAGCACCTGCCGTAGGGAATGGAGCAGCATCGTGGCCGTTGACACAGCCTGTCAGAGAGTAATGGGTCCGCCGCAGGGGGTGATGGAGCTGCACAGAATCCGCTACAGGAAGTGGAATAGGATCATGATTGTTATTGTGATCTGCCAAGGGGCGCGGATCTATTGATCGAGGCTCGGCAGTGGTCAGAGTTTGGCCTTTGTAGGAGTCCGGGAGGGGTCCTCCTTTCGGTTGAGGTCGTGGGTGGAGTCCGGCTCCAGCAGCTGATACTGAGGTCGGAGACTGAGGGCGGCGCCTGGCTCCCGTAGGAGTCCGGGCGGAGCCGTCCTGCTGTCGATGGCGGAGCCCGACTCCCGTAGGAGTCCGGGCGAAGCTGTCATGCTGTCGATGGTGGAACCCGGTTCCCGTAGGAGTCCGGGCGAAGCTATTCTGCTGTCGATGGCGGAGCCCGGCTCCCGTAGGAGTCCGGGCGAAGCTGTTCTGCTGTCGATGGCGGAGCCCGGCTCCCGTAGGAGTCCGGGCGAAGCTGTTCTGCTGTCGATGGCGGAGCCCGACTCCCGTAGGAGTCTGGGCGAAGCTGTTCTGCTGTCGATGGCGGAGCCCGGCTCCCGTAGGAGTCCGGGCGAAGCTGTTCTGCTGAGGATTTCGGCTGTGGGTATTTTATACCCAACAGAATGTAATGCCTTTTGGTCTAAAAAATACTCCCTCTGAATTCCAAAAAATTATGAATGAAATCTTTCTTCCTTACACTAATTTCACAATTGTATATATAGACGATGTACTTATCTTTTCAGAAAATATAGATCAACATTGGAAATACTTGAACATCTTCTATAAAGTAATAATTCACAAAGGACTAATAATTTCAGCAAGAAAAATAAAACTCTTCTAAACTGAGATTCAGTTCTTGAGCTTTAAAATAAAATTTGATCAAATCTTCCCTATATAAATAGAGTTATTCAATTTGCTGATAAAATTTCAGATGAAATTAAAGATAAAAGGTAATTATAAAAATTTTTAAGGTATTTAAATTATGTCACTGATTTTTATGAATCTCTTGCTAAAGATAGAAAAATCCTAACTAATAGACTCAAAAAAAATCCAACAGCATGGAATGAGCATCATACAATGGCGGTAAGAAATATCAAAGAAAAGGTAAGACACCTTCTCTATTTGAATATTGTTCATCAAGATGCCCCCAAAATTATAGAAATCGATGCATCTGATATAGGATATGGAGGCATATTGAAATAAAAAATAGATGATAAAGAAAATCTGGTAAGATCTACTTCTGGTACATGGAATGATACACAGAAAAATTACTCCACTGTAAAAAAGGAAATCCTTGCAATTGTTAAGGTAATATCAAAATTCTAAGAAGATTTATTAAATCAACAATTTTTTTAAAAAATAGATTGTAAGGCAACTAAAGATATTTTACAAAAAGATATTGAAAATGTAGTGTCTAAACAAATATTTGTAAGATGGCAAGCAATTCTTTCTGTATTTAATTTCAACATTGAATACATTAAAGGAGAAACAAACTCTCTTCCTGACTTTTTATCTCATGAATTTTTGCAGAGAGAGGAATTCAAAAAGAAATAATCAAGTTAGAAGGACTGCTCTCAAGAAAGAAAATTCTTTATTTTACAATCCGAGGCTATCACTAGAATCATATAATTTAATGAATCAGGTATGGGAAACTCATTTCTTAAACCAAAAGAACTTTCGAAAAGCCTTAATAGCCCTTGCTGATCATATGACCAAAAAAAAATTATCTCTGATGATGATGAGAGAGTAGATAAAATTATTAGGAGAACAGTCAAGATAAATAATTTCTAAATTGATCACTCTTTATCAAATTTATGATCTAGTAGAGATGCCAAAAATGGTTAAGCTAAAGAGACTTGACTATTGGAAAAAAACTCCAGAGGCTCTAAATCCTGAATTGCTTGATGAAATTCTTCATAGGGCAACTTAGCCTGATAAACTAAAAAATTTATTTGAAGGACTACATATGTTTCTTATAAATGGATGGGATTATCCTAAGCTGTATCTACCATTATTTAATATCTTTGCCAAAAAAGAAGAAGTTCGAGCTCTATATAAGGGATTGGTTCAAATAATATCTGTAGATCCCTTTTCAAGCCTATACATGTTTCCAGCAGTAGTCAATAAGGTCATTTATGAGGTAGAAAAAAGGTTTCAAGATATATTGAAGGTTGAAATTTTTATTGGTATTGAAAATAGAGAAATTAGAATTGTAGTACACTCTTTTCAGATTTATGAAGTAAGTCGCTATAAGGAAGAAGAAGACTATATTGTAATAACTGACAAAGAAAAGAAAGAACTCTCAAAAAATTTTGACCTCGAAGAATATCAAACAAAAAGTTATTTACAAGTCTATTGGGAGGTTCACAAGAAAAAGACTCAATAATGCTGGTTTGATGGAAGGATCTGGATAACTACATTAATCTGTATAAAAATAGAAGAAGTAGCAGAAAAAGTTTGGGGTAGAACATGGGAACCTTTGTTGAACATAGAAAATTATTTCAAAGAAGTTCAAAACAAATTTTGGTATCAAGAAGATATTATGAAAAATCTAGACCAAGACTTTCAATCTAACAATCAGACAACCTTTGAAGATCTGGCATCTCCTGTCTTTGAAAATCTGACATCTCCTAAAGCTTTGGCATCGCCTCTTCTCAACCAATTTGTTCCAGAAAGTTGAGATTTGTGAAAAAAAAAAAAATTTATTAACCCTTCTACCAATCTTTTGGTAGAAAATTTTTCTTTGTAGGTACAATTTTGTGACTCTTTTATTAGCCACTTCAACAATTAGATGACCACCACTATTTTTTGAAGACAACATCAACTATGATCACTATTGAAGCCGGTTTAATTTTTAGAGATGGTTCAACTTCAAAAGTCAATCTATACTACGATCTAAAGAAGACAAGAAAACTACAGGAAGATTTGTGACATCACCACTATTCATCTACAGGAAGATTTCTGACACTGTACACTACAAAAACTCAAATTTAAAATTAATTAAGTTTCGACTTCGGTTTCGACTTCTACAAGCTTTCAGATTACAAACAGATTGAAGTCCACGTAGTTCCTTCCCTTGCCTATAAATAAAGGGGAAGGCATCCATTTGGGGAGGCCGAGCATGGAGAGGCAGGTCGAGAAAAATTTCGGATCTTAAGTGGTAGAGTTCCTCTTCATGATCTCCTTCTTTCCTTCTCTTCTCTTCTCTTCCCTTGTCTCCTTCTCCTAATCCTTTCATCTTCTTCCACAGAAACCTCTCTTCTCTTCCTAATCTTCCATAGTCTGCCTTCATCATAGCAGATATCTTCATGAGGGCTTTGTTTTCTTCCATATAAACAAAGCATCTCTTTCTTCATTTCTTCTTCACATCTACAGAAGCACCTCCATTATTCCTCCATTATTTCTCCATCATCTTCAGAGAGCCTCTATCATTCCTCATATTTTATTCATTTTCTTTTGTTTTCTTCCACCATATCACTACGTATACTCCATCATTCCTCCATTATTCCCATTATAATACTCCTTATACTCCACTATTCCTTCATTAAACAAATCATTCCTTCCATCTTCCTTTCCATTTCCATATTAAAATATTTCATTCCTCTTTCTTCCATAGTTCCATTCTCAGAAAGCTTTATCACTTAGCTCCATTAATCCATATGAGTTTTGTACATAAGTATGCTTATTAGTGTGTTTACTCATGTATTAACATATATTAGCACTCATGATTTATATTTAAGTTTGTTTAAGCTTGATTAGTGTACATAAAGCTTGTAAGGTGTGTATTTTAATTTCATCAGACTTTATGTAAGTGTGTTTTTATAAATAAAGCTCATTTTTCTTTAATTTTACTATTTTTAATTAGCTTTTAAGCTTTCTTTATGTTTAAGCTTGTTTATATTACTATTCATAGTATTGTAGCTGTACCGTAGCTAATTACTATAGCATATGCACTATACAGTACAATAGCAAAAATACTGTGTAGTACTATTGCGCACTGTAACATGTTACTGCAGTATGATAATAAACAATCAAAAAACTACCAAGGTTGTGAAGTAAACAATGGATCGGTCTCTTAAGGGTAAACAATCCTAAGGTTGGTAGAGATTGTGAAGTAAACAATGGATCGATCAGGGTAAACAACTTAAATATCACCTGTAATATATTATAAGGTTGTACTAAAAATATAGTACAATCTATCGTGCAATCATGAAGTAAACAATAGAGTGATTATATGCTATTGAATTAGTTAAAGTACTCTATTTTACTTTTAAGCTTTTGTTTATTTCTTTAAGCTTTGTTTCATTGTTTAAGTACTGTATTTTGTTTTGTTCTGTTAGTTTTATTTATCTTTTATTTTATATTAAGCAGTTTATTTTATTTAAGTTCATTTGCTCTTAGTTAAACTTAGTTCTATCCATTCTGCTTTATTTTTTTGCACTTATATTTATTTATTCTTGTCTAAGTTTTATTTCTTTCTTTTCCATTTTGGTTTGTTCTACTCTTACTTATTTTAGTTTATTCACTGTAGCAATTAGTTTGCAGCAGTTAGTTTGTTCAATCTGTTAGTCTTATTTACTACAGTTAGTTTACTCATTAAACTACGGTAAGTTTACTCAGTAAACTACCTGTCCTGTCCGCTCTATATGGCTAAAAATAAAATAGATAATTTACTCAGTACTTTATTTACCTTATTTATGTTCTTTGCTCCTATATTAGCTTGTTTACTTATACTCTGGATAGCTTTAGTCATTAGAAGTTTAATTTATCTTAATTTTGGTAATGTTTATAATTTATTAATTAATATTCTCTAGTTTACATTTAGTTACTAGTTTATATCTTGTTACTAGCCTATATCATAGTTTGTGATTAGTTTGCACTTTAGTTCGCCTTAGCCTTCCATCAGCCTATGTTTTAATCTAGATTTTATCTTATATACTTAGTTTATCCTTAGACTTTCATTAGTTTGTGCCTTAGTTTAGGATTGTATTTAGTTAGTCTGTGTCTGAGTGCTTGTTAGTTTGTCCTTCATGTTCATTCTATGTATCTATCTGTTAGTCCTTTACTATTGTGTTTATCTATCATCTGTCTAAGTATTATCTATAGGCTTGACCTCCTTAATTCCTCAATTATAATCATTTTGCTTTTACTCCTGGATTCTGGGCTGTTAGATGTACAATGCATGTGGACAGTATCATATACCTTATAGTTCGTCTATCCATCTACTGTTTCTATGTGTACGCATGTAGCCTACCTATTTACTGCTTCTACATGTATGCACTAACCTACCCATTTGCTGCTTCTACATGTATGCATGTAGCTTTTACTGCTGTATCACACTACTGTGATAATATACTACTGGGTTGTCAGCGCCCGACTCGAGATCGCGAACAGGAGGTCGCGGCAACCACTGCATACTTATGAAGAACTCTCTCCATAAGCATACAAGGCATCTCATCACGATATCAATGCATCACAATGGAATAAATTTAAATAATTATTATTCAATTTTAATTTAAGTAATTAAATCAAATATCTTACATCCAATAAAATTTTACTAAAAATAAAACAATAGATCAAAGTTCAATGAAGTTGACAATGCTAAATCTCGCCTCTAAAAGTTCTGTCCCAATATTTCTTCCCACGCTTGTAATTAATTATCTGAATCTGAAAAATAGAAAGAAAGGTAATGAGCTAGACAGCCCAGTAAGTAACAAATATCTCAACTAGATATTTCAGATATTATATAATTTTCAAGAGTAATGCTGCAAATAAATATAAAAATATATTTCATGCTGATTTTATACAAATTCAATCTTTTCAAATATTCACATATAATATAATCATAAATCTAATTCGATTCAAAATACTCGTAACTCAACAGCCTCGACTATGACCAACATTTAACCCCCATTGGTGGGGTCCACTGAATACCAGCACACAACCCCCACTAGCGGGGTCCACAAACACTAGTGCACAACCCCCACTAGCAGGGTCCACTAAATACCAACGTACAACCCCACTGGCAGGGTCTATTGAGTACCAACGTATAATCTCCATTGGCGGGATCCACTGAAACATAGTTAGGCTGAGAGCATAAATCCGATCTGTATCAAAATACTTTTGTATCATAATATATCATAATTTTTCATTGAACATGTGCATAATCGACGTACCATAATATTTCAAAAGTACTTTTCTTTCAAAAATAATTTCATAAATCATGCATAATTTCAGAGAATAATTATTTATTTTCAGAATAAATATGAAATATCTCGAGAAGATGATTCATTACTTACCTTTCACAGAGCACTGAATGAATAGATCGACTAACTTCTAGGAGATTCTTCAGTGCCTATTATCCAAAATTATATTTTTACATTAATTTTAATTCAAAATTAAATCTAAACAAATTCCAAATCAAAATCTCACTTAGAATCAGATTCTTTCTTCCCTAAACTCGATCAAAATCATCAAAATGAAGCCTTTCACTATGCTAATCTTAGAAGAATAACTTTGAAGAGAGAAATCCATCAAGAGAGAGAAATAATCTAGAGAAAGAAAATTCTAAAGAAAGAAAGTAGAGAGAGAAAGTCCAATTTTAGAGAGAGAAAGTAAGGGTTCAGATTGAAAGAAGAGAGAGAAACTCTCTCTTATTTTTATTTTATTATTTATTTATTTATTTATTTATTTTTTCTTTTCTTTTCTTTTTTCTTTTCTTTTTCTTTTTTCTTTTTTTTTCTTCTTTCATGGGAGAGGGAACTCGCGTCCCTCTCATCTTTTTCCTTTCTTTCTTCACGGAATAGGGAGGTCTTCCCCCCTCTTATTCTCGAACTGAGAGGCCTCCCCCTAGTCGACCACCCCTCCGACTGGTGGGCTAGTCCCCGATGACGTCTAGTGGTCGGGTCCAGTGACCGACAGCGGCCCACGATGATGGCAATTAAGAATAAAGACAAAAAAAGGGGATTCAAAAACTAAGGATTTTTGAAGGGATTTTTCAGTAGAAAACTAAGTATAATCCAAGATAAAAACCTCTAAAAGATTGATGGAATAAAATGGAAGAGATTTTACCTAATTTAGATTTGGTTTGACTCAATTTTTAACGGCCACAAGAAGATTAATCCATCGGCAAATAAGATGAAAGAAGGGAAGAAAATTAGTGATTAATCGATGATTTTTGTGAGAAATAAACTGTTGAGATTGAGGTCTTTAAATAGACCTTAAATAGAGAGAGTTTTAATTCGATTTCAATCAGATTTTTTTTAGATGATATTTGGATTGGATTGGAAGAAGAACTCCTTCATGAATTCTTTCAGTTCCAAACTCTCTGTCCGCAGCCTAGCACGTGTAGAGCACGTGCTGGCTCCAAAATTTCTATTTTTTTTAATTTTTTTATTGCTTTGAGATTTGTGTGGTTGAGAATTGGGGTACTACATTTTTTCCTCCTAAAAAAAAATTTCATCCTTGAAATTTTTCAGTCTTAAGTCTTCAAAATTTTTAAGATTACTTTTGCATCAAATCATATCATCCTTTAATTTTAAAATTAAAATTTTCATCATAATTTTTGTCAAATTAAATTATTATTCTCATCAGTTTGAAAATAATTCAAGCCATTATACTTTCGCTGCGTACTCTGATTCAAATCTATCACTGTACTTGTGTCAAATCTAAATTTCTAAGTTATATCAAAATTAATATTAGTCATCATCTCAATGTCCCTAGTGTCTACCCACCTACACTCATACTATATCTAATTCTGTGTCATAATTTATCCACTTATGCTTTGATACTATATTAATTATCATGCCCCCGACCCGAGATCGCGAGCAGGAGGTCGCAGCAACCGCCGCATACTTATGAAGAACTCTCTCCATAAGCATGCAAGGCATCTCATCACGATATCAATGCATCACAGTGGAATAAATTTAAATAATTATTATTCAATTTTAATTCAAGTAATTAAATCAAATATCTTACATCCAATAAAATTTTACTAAAAATAAAACAATAGATCTAAGTTCAATGAAGTTGATGATGCTAAATCTCACCTCTAAAAGCTCTGTCCCAATATTTCTTCCCATGCTTGTAATTAATTATCTGAATCTGAAAAATAAAAAAAAAGATAATGAGCTAGACAGCCCAGTAAGTAACAAATATCTCAACTAGATATTTCAGATATTATATAATTTTCAAGAACAATGCTGCAAATAAACATAAAAATATATTTCATGCTGATTTTATACAAATCCAATCTTTTCAAATATTCACATATAATATAATCATAAATCTGATTCGATTCAAAACACTCGTAACTCAACAGCCTCGACTATGACCAATGTTTAACCCCCATTGGCAGGGTCCACTGAATACCAGTGCACAACCCCCACTGGCAGGGTCCACAAACACCAGCACACAACCCCCACTGGCAGGGTCCACTAAATACCAGCATCCCCACTGGCAGGGTCCACTAAATACCAACGCACAACCCCCACTGGCAGGGTCCACTGAGTACCAACATATAATCCTCATTGGCAGGGCCCACTGAAACATAGTTAGGCTGAGAGCATAAATCCGATCTGTATCAAAATACTTTTGTATCATAATATATCATAATTTTTCACTAAATATGTGCATAATCGATGTACCATAATATTTCAAAAGTACTTTTCTTTCAAAATATAATTTCATAAATCATGCATAATTTCAGAGAATAATTATTTATTTTTAGAATAAATATGAAATATGTCGAGAAGATGATTCATTACTTACCTTTCACAGAGCACTGAATGAATAGATCGACTAACTTCTAGGAGATTCTTCAGTACCTATTATCCAAAATTATATTTTTATATTAATTTTAATTCAAAATTAAATCTAAATAAATCCCAAATCAAAATCTCACTTAGAATCAGACTCTTCCCTAAACTCGATCAAAATCATAAAAATGAAGCCTTTCACTATGCTAATCTTAGAAGGATAACTTTGGAAAGAGAAATCCATCAAGAGAGAGAAACAATCTAGAGAGAAAAAATTTCTAGAGAGAGAAAGTCTAATTCTAGAGAGAGAAAGTAAGGGTTCAGATTGAAAGAAGAGAGAGAAGAGAGAGAAACTCTCTCTCATTTTTATTTTATTATTTATTTATTTTTTCTTTTCTTTTCTTTTTTCTTTTCTTTTTCCTTTTTCTTTTTTTTTCTTCTTCTTTCACAGGAGAGGGAACTCACGTCCCTCTCATCTTTTCCCTTTCTTTCTTCACGGAACAAGGAGGTCTTCCTCCCTCTTGTTCTTGAACTAAGAGGCCTCCCCCTAGCCGACCATCCCTCCGACCAGTGGGCTAGTCCCCGATGACGTCGAGCGGTCGGGTCCAATGACCGACAGCGGCCCACGATGACGGCAATCAAGAATAAAGACAAAAATAGGAGATTCAAAAAATAAGGAATTTTGAAGGGATTTTTCAGTAGAAAACTCAGTAAAATCCAAGATAAAAACCTCTAAAAGATTGACAGAATAAAATGGAAGAGATTTTACCTAATTTGGATTTGGTTTGACTCAATTTTCGATGGCCACAAGAAGATTAATCCATCGGCAAATAAGATGAAAGAAGAGAAGAAAATCAGTGATTAATCGATGATTTTTGTGAGAAACAAACTGTTGAGATTGAGGTCTTTAAATAGACCTTAAATAAGGAGAGTTTCAATTCGATTTCAATCAGGTTTTTTTAGATGATATTTGGATTGGATTGGGAGAAGAACTCCTTCATGAATTCTTTCAGTTCCAAACTCTCTGTCTGCAGCCTAGCACATGTAGAGCACATGCTGGCTCCAAAATTTCTATTTTTTTTTAATTTTTTTTATTGCTTTGAGATTTGTGTGGTTGAGAATTGGGGTACTACATGGGTAGTGTAATACTTCCACCTCATGGTTATCAGGGTTCTTGATCTACGTCAGGAGAGTCTGTTAGGACTTGCAAAATATCATACCTCTATGGCTCCGATCCACTCACACACAGAATACCACTACTTCCACACATACGCACGTTGGCCCAAGTCAATCTAGTATCGGAGCCATCTTTCATACCGGAGAGGAGATCTATTGATTTTTAGCAGTGTAGAGTGGATCGGATAGGTAGCATGGTAAATCCCATGTTAGCCATGTGGAAAGATATTTAGGATGGTAAGTCATAAATTAACTATTAATATCATCCCTATGGCTGGTATTCTTAGATCTCTTATTGAACCTCTAAAATCTGAAATGGGTGAAAAATTTTAACTGATTCTGAAAATAACTCTATTATAAAATATTTCTAATAAGCAAAATGACTAAAATTCTCGTTACTATTGAGGAGTTAATTAATAGTTTGGATATATAAGAATTAATTAGTAGTATAGATGTATATTTTATAGATAAAATTTAGTTTAATTCTTTAGTTAATATAGAATTAGATAGACTAGTTAAGTTAAAGTTATTTAGTATACATTTAGATATTAGATAGAGTAATAGTTAGCTAATTCTCTCAATATATTAAAATGGATGAAGATATTGAAGCCTCTGATGTTGAGGACTGGGATCAAGATGAGTTACAAGATGATATAGAATCTATCTAATTCAAAAAAATAGAAGAAGATGAATTCTATCCAGAAGAAATTAATAGAGAAATACTTTTCAAGAAGTACTTAAAGAATCTGATGAAGAAATTGAAGAACAGTCCTTTAATTATTATCCTCAATATCTTGAAAGAACAAAACTTGAACTTAAAGATCTTGGGATAAAGAAACTCTTCAAGCTAAAGAAAACCTCACTTTCTAAGACAAAAAAAATCTCACCTTCTAACTTGAAAGATACTAGGCTTCAGAAACCTACCTATTTTTTAGCTTGATCTTTAAATAAATATTTGATAACTATGAGAGAAATAGAAAATAGTATAAAAGATTATAGTGTAAAACCTACTATAGATATTTTATATTTAGATGAAAAACTAAAAATTAAAATAAAAAATTAGCTAGATTAGTTTTAGATACTCCATATGGCTCTTATATTGACTCTAAAATTATAGAAATAGCTGAATTTCCTATAAACAAAGAACTACTAAGAGAAGATTTTGATTTTGATAAAAACAAAGATAGAAAAGAGTAGTTCTTTGATACTTACAATAAAAGGAAAAGAGATTTTATAAGAGAAATATGGTTTAGTCAAATGAAGACTGAAGAGAGACATTTTTTTTTTGTGACTGGTTTGACCAATATTATATCCAAGGCCTTAAAGAAGCTAGTCCTAGAATTTAAGAAATTGTTATTAGAAGGATGTCTGAATCTTGGGAATATTGTAAAAGCTTTAAAGATGAACCTGCTTACAAGACAACTCAGGTTCAAAAGAAAAGGAATACAAGTTCACTTAAGGTTTCTACCAATGATCTTGATCAAATTTCTGAAGTAGAAATTTATTCTGATAAAATCTCTAGACATCTAGATCAGGTTTGAGAAACAACAAAACTGTATGAATCATTCTCTCAACCCTAAAGAAATTCAAACTGATAGCCTTAAAAGAGAATCTAAAGTTAATCGAGATCATTCTAATAATTCATTAGTAAAGATTGGTGATTTTTTTATAAAGATCGATAATATACCCAATCTCTTAGAAGTTAAAATTAAAAATGATTCATCTGAAGAATCTGCTAAAATTTTGATTGAAACAATTTCTTCTGATAAAATCATTGAGACTGTTCATAGTCCCGATATTGATACTGAATTGATTACTAAAGCTGATCTGAATTCTATATCTTAATTTAAATCCTCTAAGTCAAGTCCAGGCATCAGTCAGTTGAAGGTATCAATCAAAAATCATACAGAAATTAGTGAGGAAGATCATTTGAATCTAACTAAGATACCTCCAACACCTAACTTTTTAGAAGTACAATCTGAAAAGAAATTCTTAGATGAATTAGATAAAATTATAATGAATCAATTTAATAGAATTTTTTTTTATGAAACTCTTGAGAAAATTACTTCTATATTTGATCTATGCGATTCGAAGATCAGGCCAAACTCTTTATCTGCATTCAAATCTTTGAACCAGCTTATCTTAAATCCATCATCCCCATCTAGTAGGTCTAATTTAGCTTCTTTATCTGAAGAAATTCATGAAACTCTATATTTTTCTAAGGATAAAGGAACTAGTAGTTCTTTGGGAATTAGTGATCTCTTAGTCTCAAAAAACCCTGAGAATAAGAGAATAGTTAGTAGAAAGAATATAGTTAATAAATTATTTATCTCAGTAAATACTGAAGATAAATCAATTTCTAACTATAAACTTGTAGTCCAGATCTCTAGGATAATAAATCATTATCTTAGATCGATCTTAATGGATTCACAGTTGATAGTATCCTCTGATAATTTATCTATTATCCAGTCTAAGTGAAGAACTCTTGGTTGGAAGCTTGATGGACTTACAGATTATTATCATCATCTGACAATGATATGTTCGGAAGCCTGTAAGATCCATGCTTACTCACAAATTTCAATTGCTAAGGCAATGGTAAATTATTTGTTAAGACAATTGAAAGGTTGGTGGAAAATTCCTTCCACTAACTCAGAAATTATGAATATTATTCAAAAAAAACTCTAAAAATCACTATCATTTAGATTATCCTCTGAACCCTGTAGATAAATTTTATAATCAATTAAGTAGGAGTAGTCTTAGGAATAATAGTTTAACTAAGTTTAAATGGTATAGAGATACTTACTTTACTATATTAGAATTTTTTTTAAACTTATTATCCTTAGGATTTTCTTTAAAATTATTATCTCTAGGTCTAGAAGATAATTTAAGAATAGCTTTTTTATTCTTAATGAAAGATAAAATTAGATTAAAATATGTAGATAACATTAGTAAAACAAATAAAATATTTTTGTTTGATAAATCTGAATTAAATAACAACTTAAGTATAAGAGATCAAATTAGAAATATATCTAGTAAAGAAATGATAAATAATCTCTATAATTTAGAAGACTTCTGTTATCAATTTAGATTTCAACTAGATAAATCATATATAAAGAAACATAAAAAATCCAAGAGAAAGTTTGATAGAAGAGCTCAAAAGATCTCTAAAAAGAAAGGTAAAAATTTTTTGAGACTATAAAATAAGTACCACTAGACTACTAGACTGGTAGCAAATAATACTATAAATATATAAGAAAATATCTAACCCTTAATAATATAGATAGATTTAGGAAGAAATCCAATAATGACTGATTTAATCACTTTTCTGAAAATTTTAGAAGATCAACAAAATTAGATTGAGGGATTTTATCTATAACCTTAAAATCCTAAAACTTTCTTAGAACAAGATAAAGTCAGTCTCTATCTAAGCCATAAGATTTAGATCATTAGTTGAAAAATGATTATTTGAGGTAACTTCTCATACAAAGAAAATTTGAATTGATAAATGAATTACTTCTAAAGTTGACATTATAATCTTTAAATCCTGGAAGTAGAATTTTATTATAATTTTGCCCAAAATCAAAAGAATCCTTTAAATTATTTTCTAAATTACAGAAACAAGGATACCATCAAGATAAGGAACTTCTCTTAAAAGAACTCTAGAGTTAATCCTTAATTCTTTTGAGATACTCATATTTTTATTTTCTTAGAGATTCGAAAAGAAAGAAAAAGGAAAAAGCCCCTTTATATAAAGAACTGAGTAATGATCTAAAGGCTATGGAATCCTTTTATTCTAATATTCCCCAAGAAACATACTCTATAATTTGTAAAGCATGGGATGCTTATCTATTCTGATCTGAAAAAGATTTTCTCCATCAAATGATCAATCTAATCAACCACTTGGCAGAAAAGGAACGTTCTTTAAAAGCTATCAAAGAACATATTTGCAAGGTTGGAAGACATGTAACACAACCTACCTTTGAACTCATTTCTCTATAATCTCTATGAAATACCAGAGACACCAACAATAATTAAGTTCAAAAGACTTAATTACTAAACAAAGCACAAGAAGTTCTAAATTTAGAACTCCAAGAAGATATCTATCAAAAAGCAATCTAGCCTGATGAATCAAAGAAGCTCCTTGAAGATGTATAGTTATTTTTAGATAATTGGACTTATCCTAAGCTCTTTCTACTTTTGATCAGTATACTAAGTAGACCAGAAGAAGTAAGAGCTTTATATAAAGGACTGGTGAAGCTGATCTCAATAGACTGTGCCATGTCATATGATATATTTCTTTCTATTATTGTCACCGTACTAAGAGATGTGGAAAAAAATTGAGAATATCTTAAAGCAAAAATATATGGTATTATAGAAGATAAGAGGATAGGAAGCATTGAGTATCCTTTTCAAATCTATAATATCACTACTCTTGAAGATGTGGATAATCAAGTAGGATTTCGGCCAAAAATAATAAAAGAAAAAGAAAAATCTACCAAAGACTTTGATCCATCTGCCGAAGAATTTAATCTCAAAATTTATGAAGTAATATCATACCTATAAGTCTATTGGGCAGCTCGAAAACTACAACAACAAAAATACTAGACTGATGGATGAATTTGGATTACTATCAATCTTCCAACAAGAATACCAATTCAAGAGGATCCTCAAGATCTTCTATGTAGAAAAAATTTATATCCAGAATGGAGTACTCTTCTCAACTTAAAAAATTATCCTAAGAAAATTAGAAGTCAAAAATTATTTAAAAGAGTTATATCATGCTTAAAGATTGAAGAAGAATTCGGATATGACTGCAGACAAATAGACATTCACTATATTATGGCCCAGAAAGTTGAGCAAGATAATTTTCTCTAGTACTCTACCAATTCATTATGAAAGGATGAGCTTTGTAAAAAATAAACTTTTTACTAACCCTTTTACCAAGTTTTTGGTAGGAAATTTTTTTTTGCAGGTACTATCTAGTGGCTATTCTATTAGCCACTTTTACAACTAGACGATTACCATTATTTTCTAGAGACAACCATTACTACTATTATCAAAGTTAGTTTAATTCTCAAAGATAATTTATCTTCAAAAATCAGTCTAAATCAGGATCTAAAGACAACAAGCAAGCTATAGAAAGATTTCTGACATCACCACTATTCATCTACTGGAAGATTCCTAACACTGTACAAAAAAGACAAGATGCTACAAGAAATCAGATTCAAAATCAATTAAGTTCTGACTTCTACAAGCTTTCGAATTTCAAATCAATTGAAGTCCGTCAGATTCCAAACCGATGAAAGTCTGCATAGTTCTTTTCCCCATCTATAAATAACAAAGGAAGTCTTCATTCTAGGGGGAGGTCGAGCTCGGAGAGGCAGGCCGAGAGAAATTTCGGATCTTAAGTGGCAGAGTTCCTCTTCATGATCTCCTTCTTCCCTTCTCTTCTCTTCTCTTCCCTTGTCTCCTTCTCCTAATCCTTTCATCTTCTTCCATAAAAACCTCTCTTCTCTTCCTAATCTTCTGCAGTCTGCCTTCATCATAGCAGACATCTTCATGAGGGCTTTGTTTTCTTCCGCATAAATAAAGCATCTCTTTCTTTGTTTCTTCTTCACATCTGTAGAAGCACCTCCATTATTCCTCCATTATTTCTCCATCATCTTCAGAGAGCCTCCATCATCCTCATATTTTATTCATTCTCTTTTGTTTCTTCCATCATATCACTACGTATACTCCATCATTCCTCCATTATTCCCATTATAATACTCCTTACACTCCACTATTCCTCCATTAAACAAATTATTCCTTCCATCTTCCTTTCCATTTCCACATTAAAATATTCCATTCCTCTTTCTTCCACAGTTCTATTCTAAGAAAGCTTTGTCACTCAGCTCCATTAATCCATATGAGTTTTGTACATAAATATGCTTATTGGTCTATTTACTGATGTATTAGTATATATTAGCGCTTGTAGTTTATATTTAAGCTTGTTTAAGCTTGATTAGTATACATAAAGCTTGTAAGGTGTGTATTTCAATTTCATCAGACTTCATGTAAGTGTGTTTTTGTAAATAAAACTTATTTTTCTTTTATTTACTATTTATATTTTAACTTTCTTTATGCTTAAGTTTGTTTATATTACTGTTCATTACTGTAGCTAATTACTGTAGCATATGCATTGTACAGTACTAAGTAGAAATATTGTGCAATATTGTTGTGCACTGTAGTATGTTACTGTAGTACGATGGTAAACAACCGAAATACTACCGAGACTGTGAAGTAAACAACGGATCAGACTCTTAAGCGTAAACAACCCTAAGGTTGGTAGAGATTATGAAATAAACAATGGATCAATCAGGATAAACAATCCAAATACCACCTGTAACATGCTATAAGATTGTACTAAAAATATAGTGCAATCTATCATATAATCGCGAAGTAAACAATGGAGCGATTATATGCTATCTGATTAGTTAAAGTACTCTATTTTACTTTAAGCTTTTTGTTTATTTCTTTTACTTTATGCATTTTATTTCAGTCCTGCTTACTGTATTTATATTAGGCTTTGTTCCATTTTACTACTTTGTTTAAGTACTGTATTTTATTTTGTTCTAGTAGTTTTAGTTATCTTGCTCATTCCACTTTGCTTCTATTTTGTTTACTTATCCTTAGTTAAATTTTATTTCTTTCTTTTTTATTTTGGTTTGTTTTGCTCTTACTTAGTTTAGTTTATTTACTATAGCAGTTAGTTTGTTCATTCTGTTAGTCTTATTTACTGCAGTTAGTTCACCATTTATAGCTAGAGTTTAATAATTTACAGTTTGCTTTTATCAATACTATAGTTTATTCAATAGTTTATTTACTGTATTTATGTTTCTTGCTTTTATATTAGTCTGTTTATTTATAATCTGGATAGTGTTAGTCATTAGAATTTTAATTTATCTTAATCGATTAAAGTTTATAGTTTGTTACTAGCTTATATCTTAGCTTGTGTTCTATTTGTGTTCTCTTATTAGCTTTCCGTTAGTCTATATTTCAGTTTATATTTTCTTATATTAGCCTATCTTGCACTTTAGTTCACCAGTTAGCCTTAACCTTCCATTAGCCTTTGCCTTAGTTTATATTTTTATCTTACGAACATAGTTTGTGCTATAGCTAGCATTAGCCTTCCATTAATCTCTTCATCTCATGTCTGTTTATCTTATGCCTGAGTGTTTGTCCATCCTTCATCTCCATTCTGTATCCCTATCTACCTCTGTATGTCTACTATTTGTTTAGGTAGTATTATCTGTAGGTTTGACCTCCTTTACTCCTCAATTATAATCATTTTGCTTTTACTCCTGGATTTCGGACTGTTAGTTATACGGTGCATGTGGGCAATATCGTATGCCTTATAGTTTGTCATCCATTTATTGCTTCTACGTGTACGTATATAGCCATCGATTTGCTGCTTCTACGTATATACACGTAGCCTTTACTGCTGTGATAATTTACTGTTGGGCACTGTAATACTTCCACCTCATGGTTATCGGGGTTCCTAATCTGTATTAGGAGAGTCCATTAGGACTTATGAAATATCATACCTCTATAGCTCCAACCCACTCACACATACAACACTACTGCTTCCATGTGTATGTGCATTAGCATAGGTCAATCTGGTATCAGAGCCATCTTTCATGCTGGAGAGGAGATCTGTTGATTTTTAGCCATATAGAGCAAATCGGACAGGTAGCACGGTAAATCCCGTGTTAGCCGTGAGGAAAAGCATTTAGGGAAGTAAGTTGCAATTGACTATTGGTGTCGTCCCTATGGCTGGTATCCTTAGATCGCTTGTCGAACCTCCAAAATCTGAAATGGGTAAGAAATCTAACTAATTTTGATATGTAACTTATCTGTGTTGAAAATAACTCTGCTATGTTTGTAAAATATTTCTAATAAGCAAAATGAATAAAAATTAGTAACTATTGAGGAGTTAATTAGTAGTCTAGTTATATATTTTACAAGAGTTAATTAGTAGTATAGATGTATATTTTATAGAAGTTAAGATAAAATTTAGTTTAAAATAAAAACTAGAATTAACACTTTCTATGATTCTTTAGGTAACATACAAATAGATTTATGAATAACTAGATTAGTTAAGATAGAAATATATTTAGCATATATTTAGATAATAGGTAACTGATTCTTTCAATATATTAAAAATGGATGAAGATATTGAAGCCTTTGATGTTGAGGATTGGGATCAAGATGAGCTACAAGATGATATAGAATCCATCTACCTTGAAGAAATAGAAGAAGATGAATTCCATCCAAAAAAAATTAATAGAGAAATACTTTCTCAAGAAGTACTTGAAGAATTTGATGAAGAAATTGAAAAATACTTCTTAAATTATTATCCTTAGGATCTTGAAAGAATAAGACTTAGACCTAAAGATCTTGGGATAAAGAAACTCTTCAAGCCGGGGAAAACCTCACCTTCTAAGACAAGAAAAGCCTCTCCTTCTAACCTGAAAGATACTAGGCTTCAGAATCCTACCTATTTTTAAGATAGGTCTTCAAATAAACATTTGATAACTATGAGAGAAATAGAAAATAGTACAAAAGATTATAGTATAGAACCTACTATAGATATTTCATATTTAGATGGAAAACTAAAAATTAAAATAAAAAAATTAGCTAGCTTAGTTTTAGATACTCCATATGGCTCTTATATTGACTCTAAAATTATAGAAATAGCTTAATTCCCTATAAACAAAGAACTACTAAGAGAAGATTTTGATTCTGATAAAAACGAAGATAGAAAAGAGTGGTTCTTTGATACTTACAATAAGAGGAAAAGAGATTTTATAAGAGAAATATGATTTAGTCAGATGAGGATTGAAGAGAGATTTTTTTTTTTTTGACTGGTTTGACCAGTATTATATCAATGGCCTTGAGGAAGCTAGTCCTAGAATACAAAAAATTATGATTAATAGGATGGTCGAATCATAAAAATATTGTAGAAGCTTTAAAGCTGAACCTACCCAGGTTTAAAATAAGAAGATTACGAGTCCAATTGAGGTTTCTACAAATGGTCTTGATTAAATTCTCAAAGTAGAAACTCATTCTGATAAAATCTCTGGACATCTAGATTAGGTTGAGAAAAAATAAAATTATATGGATTATTCTCTCAACTCTAAAGAAACTCAGACTGATAGCCTTTTAAGAGAATCTGAAGTTGATCGGGATCATTTTGATAATTTATTATTAAGAATTGGTGATTTTTCTATAAAGATTGATACTATATCCAATCTTTTAGATGTTAAAACTGAAAATGATTCATCTGAATAATCTAATAAAATTTTGATTGAAGAAAACCCTTCTGATGAGATCATATTCATAGTCCTGATACCGATACTGAGGTTGATCTAAACTCTATATCTCTACTAGAATCCTTTGAGTCAAGTCCAGACATTAGTCAATTGAAGGTACCAATCAAAGAACACACTAAAATCATTGAGAAAATTACTGAGGAAGATCATCTGGATGTAATTGAGGTACCTCCAACATCAGATCTTTTTGAAGTACATTTAGAAAAGGAGTTCTTAGAAGAATTAGATAAAATTATACTGAATCAATTTCATAAATTTTTTTCTTATGAAACTCTTGAAGAAACTACTTCTATATTTGATCTGTGTGCTTCTACATTTGATTTAAAAATCAGGCCAGACTCTTTACCTAAATTCAAACCTTTAGACCAACCCATCTTAAACCTTTCTCCCTCATCTAGTAGGTTTAGTTCAATCTCTTTGTCTGAAGAAATTCATGAAACGTCATATTTTTCTAAAGATAAAGAAATTAATAATTTCTTAGGAACTAGTAATTCTTTAGGAGCTAGTAATCTCTTAGTCTCAGAAAACCCTGAGGATAAGAGAATAGTTAGTAAAGAAAATATAGTTGGTAAATTATTTATCCCAAAAAGCATCGATGATAAATCAATTTTTAACTATAAACTTGTAGTTCAGGTCCCTAGGATAATAAATTATTATTTTAGATCGATCTTAGTGGATTCACAGTTGATAGAAATTCCTGACAACTTATCCACTATTCATTCCAAGAGAAGAACTCTTGGTTGGAACCCTGATGGACTTACTGAATATCAAATGGTTAACAATTATCATCAACTAACAAAGATACATTTGATAGCTTGTAAAATTTATGATTATTCATAAATTTTAATTGCTAAGACAATGGTAAATTATTTGTTAAGGCAATTAAAAGGTTGGTAAATAATTCTTTCCACTAACTTAGAAATTGTGAATACCGTTCAGAAGAACTCTAAAGGCAACAACCTTTTAGATTATCCTTTGAACACTAAACTTTATGTAGATATTAATAATCAGTTAAGTAGTCTTAGGAGTAGTAGTTTAGTTGAGTTTAGATGGTATGGAGATACTTACTCTGTTATATTAAATTTTTCTTAGAATTATCTCCTCTAGTGTTAGAATATTACTCTATATTAGTACCACTTCTAAGTGTAAAAGTTAATTAAGAATAGCTTCTTTACTTTTAGAAAAGGATAAAATTAGATTAGATTACATAGATAATATTAGTAAATTAAATAGAGTAATTCTTTTTGATGAATCCGAATTGAATAACAGGCTAAGAATCGGAGATCAATTTAGTAAAGAAAAGACAAATGATCTCTATATTTCAACAGACTTCTATTATAAATTTAGATTTCAAACAGATAAATTACATATAAGAAAGTATATAAAATTCAAAAGAAAGTTTGATAAGAGAGCTCGAAAGATTCCTAAAAGGAGGAAGATAAAAAATCTTTCGAGGCTATATTAAACATAATAAATAAGTACCACTAGATTACTAACAAATAATACTATAGAATATATAGAAAAATATCTAACTTTTAATGATAGCGATAGATTTAGAAAGAAATTCAATAATGGTTGATTTAATTGATTCTCTGAAAACTTTAGAAGATCAATAGAATTAGATTGAGAGATTTTATCTATAACCTTAAGAGCTTAAGGCTTCCTTAAACAAGATAAAGTCTCTATCTAAGCCATATATATGCAGGTCCCTAATTGAAAATAACTATTTCCTATATAAGGTAAAGTTGAATTGGTAAGTAAGTTATGCAATAATAGAATCTCCTATTTATAGGCAAAACTTAAAGAAATGGTAAAAAAGATCTTATAAGACCAATAGAAAAATAAGTAAAATATAACTGGTTTTATAAAATCTTAAACAAAACCCTAAAAAGATTCTGAAACTGATCTTTAAATATTAGGAGTAGAATTCTATTATGACGTCTATCCAAAATTAGAAGAATCCTTTGAACTGTTATCATAAACCTGCTATCTAATTATTTTATAAATTCTTCTGAATTATAGGATCAGGGATGCCATCACCATCAAAAGATAAAAAATTTCTCTAGAGTAAGTCCTTAATTCTTTTGATATACTCACATCTTTATTTTTCAGAGACTTAAAGAAGAAGAAAAAGGAAAAAGCCCCTTTATATGACGAACTGAGTAAAGATCTAAAAGCTGTGGAATCCTTCTATTCTAATCTTCCCCAAGAAATATGTTCTATAATTTATAAAGCATAGGATGCTCATCTATTCCGATCTAAAAAGGAGTTTCTTCACTATATGACCAGTCTAATCAACCACTTAGCAGAAAAGAAACATTCTTTGAAAGCTATCAAAGAACATATTTACAAAGTTAGAAGACAAGTAATACAACCTACCTCTAAATTTATCTCTCTCTATAATCTCTGTGAAATACCAGGGATGCCAACAATGATTAAGTTCAAAAAATTTGATTATTGAAAAAAGGCATAAGAAGTTTTAAATTCAGAACTCTAAGAAGATATCTATAAAAAAGTAACTCAGCCTAATAAATCAAAGAAGCTCTTTGAAGATGCATAGTTGTTTTTAGACAATTGGACCTATCCCAAGCTCTTTTTACCCTTGATCAATATACTAACCAGATCAGAAGAAATCAAAGCTTTATATAAAGGGCTTGTGAAGTTAATCTCAATAGACTGTGCTATGCCATATGACATGTTTCCTTCCATTGTTTCCACTATACTAAGAGATGTGGAAAAAAATCAAGAATATCTTGAAGCAAAAATATACAGTGGTATAGAAGAAAAAAACATAGGAGGCATTGAGCATTCCTTTCAAATCTATAATATAACTATTCTTGAGGATGTGGATAATCAAGTAGGATTTCGACCAAGAATAACAAAAGAAAAGGAGAAATCTGTTAGAGACTTTGACCCATCTGCCAAAACTTTGATCTCAAAACTTATGAAGTAATATCATATTTAGAAGTCTATTGGGCAGTCAGAAAACTGCAACTACAAAAATACTGGACTGATGGGCGAATTTGGGTGACTACCTATTGGAGCATGATCCCGGCTCCTCCCACGGACCTTGGGTGTAGCAGAACCAGCAACGAACAAATTGGAGACTTCTGGACTCGATCGAAGGCCCTTGATGAAATCAACCTGGTTGCTGTCTTCTTCGTCAGCCTTTCGTTCCAGATGAAGAATGCCTCTAAGATCACCTCTAAAAAATCTAAGATCTGGTACCCAATCAGATTAGGCCTGGACCGAGGTTTTTCAATTTGTAGATCTTGAATCAGATATTCTAGATAGAAAAGAAGGTAGATAGAACCAGACCTTGTAGATCTATCCTGCTGCAGCCTTTCCTATAGATCTGTTGATGGAGATCTCACCCGCACCTCAAACAACCTCAGATCAACTCCAGATCTGATAGAAACTTGTACCAACCTCATAGCAAGAGATTCCAAATCCTAGACATGATGTTTGGGTGGCTGCAAGAGAGGGATAGGCAATATGGTTGGCGGCACAAAGGGGGAGGGGCTCAAAACCCTAGCGCCTCCCCTGCTTTTCCTGCCTTTTATGGACCTGGCGGCAAGAAACCCTAGGGTTTTTTGCTCTTGGGGCATGGAGAATAGCTGAAGAGAGAGGGAGAAGAGAGAGAGAGACTTGGGAGAAAGGGTTTTCATATTCTTTGGCTTAATCAAACCTATACAGTGCATGTATATATAAACACAGGGTCAAGTGATCCAAACCCAAAACTCCCTTGACCAACTCTATGGGAGATTAGGTTAACCCAAGCTCATGTACACCTATGACTTGACCTAATCTTACCTATCCTGGGCCCAGACCTGGTCCATAAAGAGTTGGTCCCTTGAAGCCCACATAACCTAGACCTCAAGAACCCGAAAGGCCCACAACCTTTCAACCTAGGGCCCAACTAGCCCTAGAGCCTCCATGAAGCCCTCATGAATGATGGACCTTGGCCTTAGCCTTAGTCCCCTGGGCCTTGGGCACACCATCTGGATCACAATAATCTCCACCTTGGTGTCCCAAGGCCTCAACCAGCTCCACTCTGTCCATCAGTCGAATCAGCTCAACACATCTCTGAAAGCTGTCCCATGGAAGTACCTTCGTAAGTGCATCAGCTGGGTTCTCCTTGGTGTGTACCTTTACCAGCTCCACCTCACCATCCTCCACAAGCTCCCTGATCTGATGATACCGAATGTCGATGTGCTTTGTCCTTGCATGATAGACTGAGTTCTGTGCTAATAGAAGTGCACTCTGGCTGTCACAGTGCACTCTAATGGCCTCCTGAGTAAGGCCCATCTCCGTCAACAAACCCTTCAGCCAAATTGCCTTCTTAGCTGCTTCTATCAGCTCGATGTACTCTGCCACTATAGTGGATAGGGCCGTGATAGGCTGCAGACTCGATCTCTAAGAAATAGGACCTCCATACAGGCTAAAGATGAAGCCTGTCATAGACCTCCGGGTATCCACATCTCCACCGAAGTCTGCATCTACATAACCACCAATCAGCCCCTGAGCCTCCCTGAACATGTCAAAGTATCCCACTGCACCTCCTCACTGTTCGTAGCAGATGCCAACTCCAACAGAACCCGCCAGGTATCTGAATATCCACTTCAGAGCTCTCCAGTGCTCCCTGCCAGGCTGCGCCATGAACCTGCTAACCTGACTCATTGCATGAGCGATGTCTGGCCTATAACAGACCATCGCATACATCAAGCTCCCAACTCCTGAAGCATAAGGAACCGTCTCCATCTCCTGAGCCTCCACCTCAATCTGTGGCACCATGGTCTTCGAGAGTCTGAAGTGACCAGCAAGTGGCAGCTCCGCCGGCTTTCCTCCCTTCATCCTGAACCTCTCTAAGACCTTTTGTATGTAGCCCCCCTGAGATAGATGTAGCACCCTCCGGGCTCGGTCTCTGAAAATCTCCATGCCTAGGATCTTCCTTGCAGGGCCCAAATCCTTCATCTCAAACTCCCGAGATAAGGATGCCTTCAGATCCTGCACAACCTTCCTACTCTTGCATGCTATAAGCATGTCATCTACATACAAAAATAGGAACACCCTAGAACTATCCTCAAGAGATTGAACATAAACACAGGGATCAAACTTGCACCTGGAAAGTCCAATGCTGCGCACATAGGAGTTGAACCGCTTGTACCATTTCCTCAGCGACTGCTTCAGCCCGTACAGTGACTTCTGCAACAAACAAACATTTCCCTCTGATCCTAGATCCCTGAAACTGGGTGGCTGCTCCATGTAAATCCTCTCCTCCAAATGCCCATGGAGGAATGCCGTCTTGACATCCATCTGCTCCAGCTCTAAATCCTGAGCTGCTACAATGCTCAGCAACACTCTGATGGAAGTATGTCTGACGACGGGAGAGAAGATCTCGCTGATGTTGATGCCTTCCTTCTAGGAGTATCCCTTGGCCACTAACCTCGCCTTGAATCTGATACCTCCCTGCTCTGAAGGCCCTTCCTTGCGATTGTAGACCCATTTGCAGCCAATGGGCCTCTTCCCCTGTGGCAACTGCACCAATCGCCACGTCTGGTTCTGGTGGAGAGACTGCATCTCTTCGAACATCACCTAGACCCACTGCTCTCTGTCCTGGCTCTCAATAGCCTCCTGATACGTATATGGGTCTCCATTCATTGTCACCAGGGTATATGACAGTGTCTCCTCGAAGCCATATCGGTCTGGTTGCCTGATGGTCCTCTTGAGCTTGTGTAGGGCAACACCGATATCAATCCTCGGTCCAGCTCGCTCCTGCTGGACCTCTCCACCTCGATCATCCATCCGAGTCCTCTACACCTGTGGAGACACCTTAGGTAGGTTCTCCACCTGAATGTCATGTTCTCCCATAGTACCTGCAAGAGCAAAATCAAAGAGGTAAGCTGTCCAGCAGCGTCTTACTGGACCTCCTCCTGCTCCTGCTGCTCCTCCATGCCTGCTCGCCTCCTAGGACTGACTCCTCATCAAAAGTCACATCCCGACTAATGATGACCTTTTTTTTCAAGGGATCCCACAGCCTGTATCCCTTAACTCCTCACGGATAGCCTAGAAACACCGTCTTGCGTGATCTGGCGTCTAGCTTGCTCCGCTCACCAGCTCCAATGTGCACATAGACCGTGCACCCAAATACCTGTAGATGGCCCAACCCAACTATCCTCCCAGACCACACCTCCTCTGGAAGCCTGCCATCCAACCTAGTGTGAGGTGACCGATTGACCAAGTAACCCACTGCGTCAACTGTGTCAACCCAAATGCCTTTGGAAGCCCTGCCTACAGCCTCATGCATCGTGCCTTTTCCAGAAGTGTTCTGTTCATCCTCTTGGCCACCCCATTCTGCTGTGGAGTCCCCTTAACTGAGAAGTGTCTCCTGATCCCACACTCCTCACAGTAGTCCTGGAACTCTCTGTTGGTGTACTCCCCACCATTGTCTGACCTCAGACACTTCACGCTCCTCCCCTGCTCCTTCTCCACCTCAGCTCTCCAGATATTGAACTTGGTGAAGACCTCTGACTTCTCTCTCATGAAGTAAATCCAGAGTTTTCTTGAGAAATCATCAATCAGGGTCATGAAGTATCTGGCCCCATTCCTAGCTGAAACTGGGTTGGTCCCCACACATCCGTGTGTACTAACTCCAGAGGGGCTGCACTGCGGGTTGTACTGATGTTGAACGGAACTCTCCTCTGCTTTCCCATCTGGCAAGGCTCACAGATCTCTCCTATAGCACCACCCTCCAGATCAGAGATGAGTCCTCTCCTGCTCAACTCCCTCAGCCCCTTGTCACCCATGTGGCCTAGGCGGTAGTGCCACATCCTGTAAGCCCCCTGTTGGTCCTGTGCTGCAACTGCTGCATCAGACTCTCCAGTCACCACAGATCCCTCCATGCGATAGAGATTATTGTCCAACCTCCTGCCTCTCATCACTACCATAGCTCCATTGGAGATGTTCAGTACTCCGCTTCTAGCCCTACTGCTGAAGCTGTATCCTCTGTGCTCCAAGTAGCCTTGTGACACCAGATTCTTTTCCAGCTTCGGGACGTGCTTTACATTTGTCAATGTCCTCACAATCCCATCAAACATCCTCACCCTGACTGTCCCTATCCCAGCCACCTTGCAAGGATGATTGTCACCTAGAGTCATTGATCCCTCATCTGTCTTGGTGTATGTCGCAAACCAAGACCTGTGTGGTGTGTAGTGATGTGAGCACGTAGAGTCTAGTGTCCACTCCTCTGTGTAATGCCTGTGACCATCTGATACCACAAGTAGATCATCCTCCACCTACTGCCCAGCAACTGCACTCACTGATTCTGAGCCACTTCTTTCTCCCTTCTTGCTCTTCCATAGTGGACATTCTCGCTTGAAGTGCCTGAACTCGTTGCACTTGAAGTATTTCATCTCTTCTTACCCTTCCTAGACTTGGACCGCCCCCTGGACTTGCTTCTGCCTCTTCCTCTACCTGTCCTCTCCCCTACTGCCAAACCCTCCTGGGGAGCCCCATCTCTGGTCAACTTTTCCCTTTGCTCATTAGACCTCAGCACCGAGACCATGTCCTCATATTCCAGAGTCTCCTTGCCGTAGAGTAGTGTAGTCACCAAAGAGTCATATTGTCACGCCCCCGACCCGAGATTTGTGAATCGAGGGTCGCGGCAACCGCCGCATACTCATGAAGAACTCTCTCCAAAAGCATGCAAGGCATCTAATCACGATATCAATGCATCGCAGTGGAATAAATTCAAATAATTATTATTCAACTGTAATTCAAGTAATTAAATCAGTTGTCTTACATCCAATAAATTTTTTCTAAAACAATAAATATTAGATCTAAGTTCAATGAAGTTGACAATACTAATCTCGCTTCTAAAAGCTCTGTCCCAATATTTCGTCCCACGCTCGAAATTAATTATCTGAATCTGAAAAATAAGAAGAGAGGTAATGAGCTAGACAGCCCAATAAGTAACAAGTATCTCTACCAGATATTTCAGATATTATATAATTTTCAAGAATAATACTGCAAATAAACATAAAAATATATTTCATGCTGATTTAATGCAAATCCAATAATTTCAAATATTCACATATAATATAATCATAAATTCGATTCGATTCAAAACATCGAAACTCAACAGCCTTGACTATGACCAACGTTTAACCCCCATTGGCGGGGTCCATAAAATACCAGTGCACAACCCCCACTGGCAGGGTCCACAAATACCAGCGCACAACCCCCACTGGCAGGGTCCACAAACACCAGCGCACAACCCCCACTGGTAGGGTCCATAAATACCAGCGCACAACCCCCACTGGCAGGGTCCACAGAAACATAGTTAGGCTAAGAGCATAAATCCGATCTGTATCAAAATACTTTGTACCATAATATATCATAATCTTTCACTAAAATGTGCATAAATCGATATACCATAACATTTCAAAAGCACTTTTCTTTCAAAACATAATTTCATAAATCATGCATAATTTCAGAGAATAATTATTTATTTTCAGAATAAATATGAAATATCTCGAGAAGATGATTCATTACTTACCTTTCACGGAGTACTGAATGAATAGATCAACTAACTTCTAGGAGATTCTTCCGTGCCTATTATCCAAAATTATATTTTTACATTAATTTTAATTCAAAATTAAATCTAATAAATCTCAAAATCAAAATCTCGCTTAAAATCAGACTCGTCTCTAAACTCGATCAGAATCATCAGATGAAGCCTTACACTTCGCTAATCCTAGAGGAATAACTTTAGAGAGAGAGAGATCCATCAAGAGAGAGAAACAAGCTAGAGAGAGAAAATTCTAGAGAGAGAAAGTAGAGAGAGAAAGTCTAATTCCAGAGAGAGAAGGTCAGGGTTCAGACTAAAAGAAGAGAGAGGAGAGAGAGAAACTCTCTCTCTCATCAATTTCAATTTTTTATTTATTTATTTATTTATTTATTTACTTACTTATATATATATATATATAAATATATATATATATATATATATATATATATTTATTATTATTATTATTTTTCTTTTCTTTTCTTTTCTTATCTTATCTTATCTTTTTCTCTTTTTTTTTTCTTCTTTTTCTTCTTTTTCTTTTCTTTTTTTTTTTTTTCTTCTTTTTCTTCTTTTCTTTTCTTTTTCTTTTCTTTTCTTTTTCTTCTTTTCTTTTCTTTTTCTTCTTCTTCTTGGTTCTTCCTGCGTCGGAACAGGGGACCGACGTTCCCTCTTTTGCCGGGCCGTTCAGGCCACGACCGCCGCGACGGAGGCCGGCGGCCGACGGGGGGCCACTCCCCCGGTCACGGAGGAGCATGGCCGGCGATCAATTTCGATCGCCGGCGTCGGAAAATCCAAAGAAAAAGGCTTAAAAATAGGGTCTCTTTCCCGATCGAAAATCGGTGACACTCGTCTCCGGCCACCTCAAGCAAAGGTACAGGAAGATAGGGAAAGAAGAGAGGAAGGAAAGGAAGGCTCACCCGGGCCTCCGGTGACCTCACCGACGAGCAATCACGGGAGAATCCGAACGGTGTCCGCGGCTTTGATTGAGAAAAATGGAGAGAAAGAGACAGGGAGGAGGCCGATGTTCGGTCTCAAGGGGGAAGGGGTATTCTTATAGGGGGCCCTAGGACTCCGAGGGGTCCTAGGAGTCCGATCTTGCCTGGGTTTTGCCGGAGAAGAAGACTCCTATCGGGAGTCTTCTTCCCGATTTCCTCTGTTTTTCATTCATTTTTTTTTTTGTTTTTCGTTTTGGGCTTGGGTCTGTTAATCTAGCTTGGGCTTGGGCTATGACACATATGATCTTGACAGCGAACACAAAAGCAACAAGGACTTGTCCTCCTCATCCAGCTTCACCCCGATATTCATCAACTCCATGCACAACTGGTCGAACCTCTGAATGTGGCCAATCACATCAGATCCCTCCTACATCCGAAGACTGTACAACCTCTTCTTCAGCATTAGCTTGTTGCATGTATTCATCCCCATATACATGGTGTGCAACTTCGACCAAAGGCCCTTCGAGGTCTTTTCTTCTAGCACTAAATACAACGCCGTATCCACCAAACATCCTCTGATCATCGAGCATGCTTTCTTCTCCAACGATGCCCACTGTCTATCTGTCATTTTCTCAGGCTTCTCATCCAAAGCCTGATCCAGATCTGCTTGCACCAGAAATCCTCCACCCGGATTTTCCACATGAAAAAATTTTTCTTACCATCAAACTTCTCGAAATCGACCTTCATATTGCTGCCCATTACTGGATCCAAGCCAAACAAGCAATATAAAATCAAGAAGTGTAGAATATACCTTGATGGTACCTTGCTGAAAATTTTCAGCACTTGGGATCTTCAACTTCTCGTGCTTGGAACTGCTTCTTCACCACCATGGCTCTGATACTAACTATTGGAGCATGATCCTAGCTCCTTTCATAGACCTTGGGTGCAGCAGAACCAGCAACAAAAAATCTGGAGACTTTTGGACTCAATCGAAGGCCCTTGACGAAATCAGCCTGATTGATATCTTCTTCGTCAGCCTTTCGTTCTAAATGAAGAACACCTCTAAGATCACCTATAAAAAATTCAAGATCTGGTACCCAACTAGATCAGGCCTAGATCGAGGTCTTCCAATTTGTAGATCTCAAATCAGGGTATTCTAGATAAAAAAGATGGTAGATAGAACCAGACCTTGCAGATCTGTCTTGCTGCAGCCTTTCCTGTAGATCTGTTGATGGAGATCTCACCCGCACCTCAAACGACCTTAGATCAACTCCAGATCTGAGAGAAACTTATACCAACCTCGTAGCAAGAGATTTCAAGTCCTGGACCTAATGTTTGGATGGCTGCAAGAGAGAGAGAGGCAATATGGTTGGCGGCACAAAGGGGGAGGGGATCAAAACCCTAGCGCCTCCCCTGCTTTTCCTGCCTTCTATGGACCTGGCGGCAAGAAACCCTAGGGTTTCTTGCTCCTGGGGCATGGAGAATAGCTAAAGAGAGAGGGAGAAGAGAGAGAGAGAGACTTGGGAGAAAGAGTTTTCGTATTTCTTGGCTTAATCAAACCTATATAGTGCATGTATATATAAACATAGGGTCAAGTGACCCAAACCCAAAACTCCCTTGACCAACTCTATGGGAGATTAGGTTAACCCAAGCCCATGTACACCCATGACTCGACCTAATCTCATCTATCCTGAGTTCAGACCTGGCCCATAAAGAGTTGATCCTTGAGGCCCACATAACCTAGACCTCAAGAATCTGAAAGGCCCACAGCCTTTCAACCTAGGGCCCAACTAGCCCTAGAGCCTCCATGAAACCCTCATGAATGATGGACCTTGGCCTTAGCCTTGGTCCCCTGGGCCTTGGGCACACCACCTGGATCACAACACTACCAATCTTCCAACAAGAATACCAATTCAAGAAGACCCCTAAATCTTCTGTGCAGAGAAAATTCATATCCAAAATGGCATACTCTTCTCAACTTAAAAAATTATTCTAAAAAAATTCGAAGCCATAAACTATTTAAAGAAGGTGTTATATCATGCCTAAAAAGAAGACTTTGGAAAGAACTATGGGCAGATAGACATCCATCTATATTATGGCCCAGAAAGCCCAAAAAGTTGAGCAAGACTATTTTCTCTGGTACTCAACCAACTCATTCTAAATGGTTGAGCTCTGTAACAAAAAAAAAAGAAAGAGAGAGAAAAAGAAAGAAGAAAAGAAGAGAGAAGAAAAAAATTTTCTACTAACCCTTCTACCAAAATTTTTGATATAAAAGTTTTTTTGTAGGTACACTTTGTGGCTCTTCTATTAGCCATTTCTACAATCAGATGACTACCACCATCTTCTAAAGACAACATGAACTACTACTACTATTCTTAAAGTCAGTTTAATTCTTAGAGATGGTTCATCTTCAAAAGTCGATCTATACTAGGATTTAAAGATGATAAGCAAGCTACAGAAAGATTTCTGATATTACTACTATTCATCTACAGAAAGATTTCTGATACTATATAAAGACGATAAGATGCTACAGAAAATGGGACATAAAATCAATTAAGTCCTGACTTCAGTTCCAACTTCTACAAGCTTCCGAATTTCAAACCAGATAAAATCCGTCAGACTCCAAACTGATTGAAGTTCACATAGTTTCTTCCCTCACCTATAAATAAAGGGAAAGGCCTTTGTCCAAGGGGAGGTCGAGTGCGGAGAGGCAGACTGAGAGGGATTGCGGTCTGAGTGACAAAGTTTCTCTTCTTTATCTCCATCTTCTCTTCTCCTTTCCTCCTCTTCCTTCATCTTTTTTCTCTAATCTTCCTCGTCTCCTTCCACAAAACTTCTCTAATCTTTCTTAGTCTACCTTCCTTATAGCAGACATCTTCATGAGGGCTTGTTCTCTTCCACATAAACAAATCATCTCTTCTCCATTATTTCTCCACTTCGTTTGTTTCCTTCCACCAAAACAAAGCTTCCACTCTTCATTATTTCCTCCTCCACTTCACATCATCAGAGAAGCATTTCCATTATTTCCTTGTTTATATTTGTTTGTTTCCACTAAAAGAAAGCTTCCTTCCTCCTTCCATTTCCACATTTAAATAATCATTCTCCACCCATCATCTTCTCCATTTCCTTAATAAAAAACTCATCCCATCTTCCTTCCACAGTTCCATTCTCAAAAAACTTTGTCACTTCGCTCCATTAATGCATGTGAGTTTTGTACATAAGTATGCTTATTGATGTGTTTACTCATATATTAGCATATATTAGTGCTCATGATTTGTATTTAAGTTTGTTTAAGCTTGATTAGTGTACATAAAGCTTGTAAGGTGTGTATTTCAATTTTATCAGACTTCATGTAAGTATGATTTTGTAAATAAAGCCTATTTTTTTTCTTATTACTATGTTTAATTCACTTTAAGTATTTTTTAAGCTTGTTTATATTATTGTTCATAATACTATAGCTGTACTATAGCTAATTACTGTAGCATATGTACTGTGCAGTACTGTAGCAGAAATACCATGTAGTACTATTGCGCACTGTAGCATGTTATTGTAGCATGATGGTAAATAATCGAAATGCTATCGAGACTGTAAAGTAAATAATGGATCAGTCATTTAAGGGTAAACAATCCTAAGATTGATAGAGATTGTGAAGTAAACAACGGATCAATCAGGATAAACAATCCAAATATCATCTGTAAAATTTATATTTGGATTGTTTATCCTGATTATATGCTATCAAATTGTTTATCCTGATTATATTAAATATTTTATTTTATTTTATTTCAGTCCTAATTTTTGCACCTATATTTAGCTTTATTCTATTTTGCTACTTTGTTTAAGCACTGTACTTTATTTTATTCTAGTAGTTTTAATTATTTTGCTCATTCCACTTTACTTCTATTTTGTTTACTTATCTTCAGTTAAATTTTATTTCTTTCTCTTCCATTCTAGTTTGTTCTCCTCTTACTTAGTTTAGTTTATTTACTACAGTAGTTAGTTAGTTTGTTCTGTTAGTCTTATTTACTACTGTTAGTTCACCATTTATAGCTAGAGTTTAATAATTTGTAGTTTGCTTTTATCAGTAGTATAGTTTACTCAATAGTTTATTTACTGCACTTATATTTTTGCTTTTATATAAGTCTGTTTACTTATAATCTGGATAGTGTTAGTCATTAGAAGTTTAATTTATCTTAATTGATTAAAGTTTATAGTTTGTTACTAGCTTATACTTTAGCTTGTGTTTTGTTTGTGTTCTCTTATTAGCTTTTCATTAGTCTATATTTCAGTTTATATTTTCTTATATTAGTCTAGCTTGCACTTTAGTTCGTCCGTTAGCCTTAACCTTCCATTAGCCTTTTTTTTATTTTAGATTTTTATCTTATGAACTTAGTTTGTGCTATAGCTAGCATTAGCCTTCCATTAATCTATTCATCGTGTCTGAGTGTGTCCTTCATCTCCATTTCGTATGTCTATCTGTTAGTCTTCTACCTTTGTGTCTGTTTAGGCATTATTTTTAGGTTTGACTTCATTTACTCTTCAATCATAATCATTTTGCTTCTATTCCTAGGTTTCGGGCTATTAGTTATATAGTGCATGTGGGCAGTATTATATACCTTATCATTCGTCTATATATTTACTACTTCTACGTGTACGCCCATAGCCTATCCATTTGCTGGTTCTACGTGTATGCACGTAGTCTTTACTGCTGTGTCACACTGTTGTGACAATTTACTACTGGGCACTATGATACTTCCACCTCGTGGTTATCGGGATTCTTGATCTGTGTCAGGAGAGTCCATTAGGACTTATGATTATCATACATCTGTGGCTCTGACCCACTCTCACACACACAACACTACTGCTTTCATGCGTATGCATGTTGGCTCAGGTCAATCTGATATCAAAGCCATCTTTCATACCGGAGAGGAGATCTGTCAATTTTTGGCTGTATAGAGTGGACTGGATAGGTAGCATGGTAAATCCCGTGTTAGCCATAAAGAAAGGCGTTTAGGGTGGTAAGTCACAAATTAACTGTTGGTATCGTCCCTATGGCTGGTATCTTCAGATCTCTTATCGAACCTCTGAAATTTGAAATGGGTAAAAAATCTAACTGATTCTGATCTGATGATTATCCACATTGAAAAAATCTCTTTTAACTAAAAAATATCTTTAAAAAGTAAAATAAATAGAAAAACTATAACCATTGAGGAGCTAGAAGATAGGTTAGATGATTATAGTATAAAACTTAAAATAAAAACTTCATTTGATTCTCTAGGTAATATAAAAATAGATGTAAAATGAATAACTAAATTAGTAGTTAAAGATATATTTGACATATATTTAGATGATAAATACTTAAGAATAGCTAATTTTCAGGTAGATAGAAAACTTCTTAGTACAGATTTTAATTCTATTAAAAATCAAAGAAAAGATGGTTTTATAGAATCTATAATAAAAGACAACGAAGTTTTATAAGAGAAATATGATCTACTCAAATGAGGACTAAAGAGAGAAATATTCCTTTCTTTGATTGGTTTATAAAATATTATCCTAAAGATCTTGAAAATATAAATGCTAAATATCAAGAGTTTGGAATTAAGGTTCTTTCTCAAAACTGGATGATATCTCCATCTAAAAAAGAAAAGGTACATATTCAATCAATAAGATGCCAAAAGTCTACTAAAAACTTTGCTAAAGATCTAAAAGTTATCCCAAAACCTAGTAAGTCAGTGATTGCTCCAAAGAAAATAAGCACCAGTATGCAGAAGATTATAGCTAAGGATCATAACGAAACTTGTACTGATAAAAACTCTGAGTATTTAGACTAGGATAAGGAACAATGGGACTGTATAACTCATTCCCTTAACTGTAAGAAGACACAGATTGGTAGCTTTATAGAAGATAAAAGGGAATCTGAACTTGATCGGGATCATTCTGATAATTCACTAGTGAAGATTGGTGACTTTTCCATAAAGATCGATATAATACCCAATCTGATTGATGATTTTTCTATAAAAACAAATGCTAGACCCAATCTCTTAGAAGTAGAAACTAGATCATATGAAGAATCTGACAAAACATTGATTAAAAAGAACCTTTCTGATGAGATCATTGAGACTGTTTATGATCTTCATACTGAACTTAATCTAAACCCTATATCTGCTGAGTCAAGTTTAGGCATCAGTCAATTAAAGATATCAATTAAAAATAAAATCATTGAGAAGATCACTAAGGAAGAACATTTGAATCTGACTAAAGAAACTCTAACACCTAATCTTTCAAAAGCATAGTTAGAAAAGGAGTTATTGGAAGAATTAAATGAAATCATATTAAACCAAGCTGATAAAACTCTTTCTGATGAAACACTTGAAGAAAATACTTCTATATTTGATCTGTGTGCATCTACATATGATCTGTTCGATTTAAATATCAAGCCAGACTCTTTACTTGATCTAAAATCCTTAAATTAGTCACTCTCATTTAGTAGATCTATTTTTTATGAAATTTCATGTTTCTCTAAGGATGTAGAAACTAGTAGTCCCTTAGGAATTAGTACTCCTATAGGAATTAATAATCTCTTAGTCTTAGAAAACCCTAAGGACAAGAATAGTAAAGAAAATATAGTTAGTAAATTATTTATTCTAGAAAACACCAAAGATAAACCAATTTCTAACTATAAACTAATAGTTCAGGTACCTAAGTTAATAAATCATTATTTTAGAACAATCTTAGTAGATTTACAGTTGACAAAAACTCCTAACAACTTATCCACTCTCCATTCCATGAGAAGAACTCTGGTGGACTTACAAATTATCATATCGTCAATGATTGTTGTCAACTAACAAAAATACACTTGAAAGCCTATAAGGTCCATATTTACCCACAAATTTCAGTGGCAGAGACAATGAAAAATTACTTGAAAGATTGGTGAAAAACTTTTTCCACTAAGATAGATGTTGTTCAAAAGAAGTCTAAAGGTAACAATTTTTTAGATTATCCTTTGAACATTATAGATAATCTACATATAGGTATTAATAACAAATTAAGTAGTCTTAGGAGTAATAATTTAATTGAGTTTAGATGGTATAGAGATATTTATTTTGCTATATTATGCTTGAAAAAGTTCTCTTTAGAACTATCTTCTCTAGGTTTAAAAGTTAATTTAGGAGATATAGATACTATCAGTAAGGCAAATAGAGTAATTCTTTTTAGTAGACTCGAACTAAATGAAGATCAATTTATAGAGTCACACAAAAGAAAAGGAAAAAATGATCTCTATAACTTAAAAAAATTTAGCTATGAATCTGGATCTTGAACAAATTGATTATATGAAAAGAAATATAAAAGATCCAAAATGAAGTTTGATAAGAAAACTCAAAAGATTCTTAAGAAACTGAATGAAAAATAGATCTGTGATACTCTATTTAAACTAAAAGATGGATATCACTTTAAATATGAAGCTTTGATAGATTCTGGAGCTGAGATAAATTGTATTAGACAAGAATTAGTTTCTTCAAGATACTTTAAAAAATTTAATCAAAATATCCAAACTACCAAAAAAAAAATCTGAGAATAAACCATAAGATCTTTGAAGTCCATGTATACATAAGAAAACTTTGTATTGAAATGTCATTTTTATTAGTTAAAACTCTAAAACAAGGAGTCATTTTGAGAAACCCCTTCTTAGCATATCTTAAACCTTTTACTATTACTAAGAAAGAAATAATTATACAAAATGATAGTAAAAGAATATTGCTTAAATCTTACCCTAATTTTGAAAATCCTCTAAAATATGTACAAGAATTATCCTATAGGAACAGTACAAAACCAAAACCTAAATATCAGAAAGAGATAAAGAAAAGGTTGAAATTAGCAAAGGATCACGAACATCTATACAAAATATTACAATGGATAAAAGATAACATCTCAATTTCAAAAAATATATTGAAAAAAATTAGTGGAGCCAAAAGTTACTTTAAATTTGATTTAACACTAAATGTTGATCAACCACAAATTCTTCTTTCTTTTGCTCATTTTATAATTATATATATCTATGATAAGCAACAATGGAAACACCTGCAAACATTCTTTAGGACTATAATAAAAAATAGACTAGTGCTACTAGAAAAGGAAATAGAACCTTTCCAAATTAAAATCCTACTAGATCATAACATCATACTCCCATTAAACCAAGTCCTAGAGTTAGCTGATAAATTTCTAAATAAAGAACAATTAAAAGTTTTCTGAGAATGCTTTAATTTTGCTACTGATTTCTATATGGCAGTTACCAAAACTCATCGTCTTTACTTAACTATTATGTTTAAGAAAGGAAAGTCTGTTATGAATGATGATAAAATCTTAAAAATAAATTCTTTAACAGATTAACAAAAAGAGACTGAAATAAAAAAAGACTGGTACATGAATCCTCAGTTCAACTAAAAAATTCGTATCCATATTTCTTTGACAAAAATATAAAGTTTAACAAAAACTGGGGCAGGGAACAAAAATATCCCTCCTGTCTTATTCCATAACTCTCTTTGAAAAATTACTTACTATTTAATGAAATATGATGGACTCATATATTTAATCAAAAGAAAGAATTTGAAAAGGTTATGAAGTTTCTAATTAATTACCTATATCTACTAAAGAATACTCTCCTGATTGCTGCGGAATATTATGAACTGATTTTGACATATTTTTACAGTGAAGCATATTTTGGCATCCAATCTCCAAAAGGTCAATTTTCTAAAGAGAAGGATCAAGTAAGGCAATCTTGGGACTATAAAACATCCAATACTCCTACTATCTCTACCAGAGAACTATATTGTCCTAATCCCTATATATTCAAATCAGAAGAAAATCTTTTTCCTTTGGAAGCACATATTCTAAACTCCAATATCTAGACCTAATAAAATCCCTTTCAAAAGAAAACTTTCATATTCCCAAGACAACAGAGAAAGATCGAGTTTATCATGAAAAAATTCTGACTCAAACTAAGAGCATACATATTCATCACAACCATCAACAGAATGGTGAGATTGCTTTCTCTAAACTTCTCATACTAAAAGTTTTCTCTTTGAAAGATTGAGATCCAGAGTAGAACCCCAATTCTACCAAGATTTTGAGAATAAGAAATTATGGAGATAAAGAATTCAGTTATTGGAACTATCAGAAAGCCTGGATCAATCTTCTTTATATCCAAAATCCAGAATACAGACATTTATGGTTCATAAAATTCAAATATTGAGAAATTCTACCTATCTGGTTTTGTTATCATTGGTGGCTCAAATTTGGAATCATCTCAGACATACTTTCTGAAGATTTGAAATCTAAAGTTCTCAAAAGATATCATAGCATCGATGACATAAATCTAATGAAATTCTACATCGAGATAGATCATCCTTGGATATTAAAATAGGAGTTCAACATAAAAGCTGATCAGTTTTCAATATTTCTGAGTAGAAAAATATATATCAAAAGATGGATTCTATTCGATGAAGACCCAATAATCCAAGGATTTACATTAGAACGAGCTTCAAGTAGAACTTCAAATTTTTATCCAATTCAACTATTAATGGACTCATCTAGACTACATACAGAAACTACAAAAGAAGCCTTTGAAAGAGCTCCATCTCCCTAGAGAAAGATCTGTGAAAAATATTTTGAAAAAAATTACGAACTACAAAGATTAGAGGCCTCTACTTCCAAAGCATCATTCAAAAGTTAAAGTATAAAAGAAGAAACAGAAGAAGTATACATGATTGACGACGACTTCACCACCTATCAACCAAAAATAAGAACAAGAATATTCTTTCGAAAAAAAAAAGGTTTTCTTACTAACCCTTCAACCAAAATTTTGATAGAAAAGTTTTTTTACAGGTACAATCCAGTGGCACTTCTATTAGCCACTTCTACTACTAGATTACTACCACTATCTTCTGAAGACAATATGAACCACTATTACTACTATTCTTGAAGCCGGTTTAATTCTCAAGAGATGGTTTATCTTCAAAAATCGATCTACACTAGGATCCAAAAAAGACAACCAAGCTACAGGAAGATTTCTGACAATCACTACTGTTCATCTACAGGATGATTCCTAACACTGCATTGAGAAGACAAAATGCTCAAAAAATCAGACTTAAAATCAATTAAGTTCCAACTTCGGTTATGACTTCTACAAGTTTTTGGATTTCAAATCAATTGAAGACTGCATAGTTCCTTCCCTTGCCTATAAATAAAGGGGAAGGCATCCGTTCTGAGGGAGGCCGAGTGCAGAGAGGTAGGCCGAGAGAGATTTCGGGTCTTAAGTGGCAGAGTTCCTCTTCATGATCTCCTTCTTCCTTCTCTTCTCTTCTCTTCCCTTGTCTCCTTCTCCTAATCCTTTCGTCTTCTTCCACAAAAATCTCTCTTCTCTTCCTAATCTTCCGCAATCTGCCTTCATCATAGCAGACATCTTCACGAGGGTTTTATTTTCTTTCACATAAACAAAGCATCTCTTTCTTCGATTCTTCTTTACATCTGCAGAAGCACCTCCATTATTCCTCTATTATTTCTCCATCATCTTCAGAGAGCCTCCATCATTCCTCATATTTTATTCATTCTCTTTTGTTTTCTTCCACCATATCAATACATATACTCCATCATTCCTTCATTATTCCCATTATAATACTCCTTACACTCCACTATTCCTCCATTAAACAAATCATTCCTTCCATCTTCCTTTCCATTTCCACATTAAAATATTCCATTCCTCTTTCTTCCATAGTTTCATTCTCAGAAAGCTTTGTCAGTTAGCTCCATTAATCCATGTGAGTTTTGTATATAAGTATGCTTATTGGTATATTTACTCATGTATTAGTATATATTAGCGCTCGTGATTTGTATTTAAGTTTGTTTAAGCTTGATTAGTGTATATAAAGCTTGTAAGGTGTGTATTTCAATTTCATCAGATTTTATGTAAGTATGCTTTTATAAATAAAGTCTATTTTTTTTTATTTTATTGTTTATATTTTTAGCTTCCTTTACACTTAAGGTTTTTATATTACTGTTCATTACTGTAGCTAATTACTATAATATATGCACTGTGTAGTACTATAGCAGAAATACTGTGCGGTACTGTTGCGCACTATAGCATATTACTATAGCACGATGGTAAATAATCGAAATACTACCGAGGCTGTGAAGTAAACAATAGATCAGTCTCTTAAGGATAAATAACTCCAAGGTTCGTAGAGATTGTGAAGTAAATAACAGATCAATCAGGGTAAACAACCTAAATACCACTTGTAATATGCTATAAGGTTGTACTAAAAATATAGTGCAATCTGTTGTGCAATCATGAAGTAAACAATGGAGCGATTATATGCTATTAAATTAGTTAAAATACTCTATTTTACTTTAAGCTTTTATTTATTTCTTTATTCTATTATTTAAATACTGTACTTTATTTCATTCTGTTAATCTTTTACTTTATATTAAGTAGTTCTATTTTATTTAAGTTTGTCTGCTCTTAGTTAAACTTAGTTCTGTCTATTCTGCTTTATTCTGTTTACTATACTTTTCTTAGTTAAATTTTATTTCTTTCTATTGGTAGTCTTTTCATTTTGGTTTGTTCTACTCTTACTTATTCTAGCTTTATTTACTGTACTAGTTAGTTTGTTCGTTCTATTAGTTTTGATTTACTGCAATTAGTTTACCTTTTTAAGTTCTGTTTGTTTACTTTTCTAAGTTCTATTTGTTAATCAATCATAGTTATAACTTAGTAGTATAGTGCGCATAGTTTACAACTTATTAATAGCTTAGTAGTTTGCTCTGTAGTTTATTTATGGTATTTATATTCTTTACTCTTATATTAGCTTGTTTACTTATAATCTAGATAGTTTTAGCTATTAAAAGTTTAGTTTATCTTAATCGATTAAGGTTTATAGTTTATTAATTTATGTTTTCTAGTTTACATTTAGTTATTAGCTCATATCTTAGCTTATGCTTATGCTTGTCTTAGCTTTCCGTTAGTTTATGTTTCAGTTTATATTTTCTTATACCAGCTTTGCATATGCTTTAGTTCGCCTTAGCTTTCTATTAGCCTATGCTTTAGTTTAGATATATATTTGGTTAGCCTGTTCATTTTGTATTTTAGTGTCTGTAAATCTACCCTAGTCTTTCCATCAGCTCCACTCTGTATGCCTAAGTTTTGTCAGTTCTTTATCTTGTTTCCTGTATCTGTTTAGGTACTATCTATTTAATTAGGTATTATTTGAGGCTTGACCTCCTTTACTTCTCAATCATAATTTATTTTGCTTTTGTGCTCCTGGGTTTCGGACTATTAATTATACGGTGCATGCAGACAGTATCGTATACCTTATAGTTCGTCTATCCATCTGCTGCTTCTACATGTATGTTCGTAGCCTATCTATTTATTACTTTTATGTGTATGCACGTAGCCTACCCAATTGCTACTTCCACATGTACGTACGTAGCTTTTACTTCTATGTCATACTACTGTGAAGATATACTGCTGGGCACTATGAAACTTTCATTTCATGGTTATCAGGGTTCTTGATCTACATCAGGAGAGTCTGTTAGGACTTACAAAATATCATACATCTATGGCTCCGACCCACTCACACACACACTGCTTCTATGCGTATGTACGTTGGTCTGGGTCAATCTGGTATTAGAGCCATCTTTTGTGTCGAGGAGGGGATCTATTGATTTTTAGCCATATAGAGCAGACCGGACAGGTAGTGCGGTAAATCTCGTGTTGGCCATGAGGAAAGGTGTTTAGAGTGGTAAGTCATAATTGACTATTGGTGTCGTCCCTATGGCTGGTATCCTTAGATCTTTTGTTGAACCTCTGAAATCTAAAATGGGTAAGAAATCTAACTGATTTTGATCTGCAACTTATTTGTGCTGAAAATAACTCTACTATGTTTGTAAAATATTTTTAATAAGAAAAATGAATAAAAACTAGTAACTATTAAGGAGTTAATTAGTGGTCTAGTTATATATTTTATAAGAGTTAATTTGTAGTATAGATGTATATTTTATAGAAGTTAAGATAAAATTTAGTTTAAAATAAAAATTAGAGTTAACACTTTCTATGATTCTTTATGTAACATAGAAATAGATTTATGAATAACTAGATTAGTTAAGATAGAAATATATTTATCGTACGTTTAGATAATAGGTAGCTGATTCTCTCAATATATTAAAAATAGATAAAGATATTGAAGCCTTTGATGTTGAGAATTGGGATCAAGATGAGCTACAAGATGATATAGAATTCATCTACCCTGAAGAAATAGAAGAAGATGAATTCTATCCAAAAAAAATTAATACAGAAATACTTTCTCAAGAAGTACTTGAAGAATTTGATGAAGAAATTGAAGAACAGTCCTTAAATTATTATCCTTAGGATCTTGAAAGAGCAAGACTTAGACTTAAAGATCTTGAGAAAAAGAAACTCTTCAAGCCGAGAAAAACCTCACCTTCTAAGACAAAAAAAACCTCTCCTTCTAACCTGAAAGATACTAGGCTTTAGAAACCTACCTGTTTTCAAGATAGGTCTTCAAATAAGCATTTGATAACTATCAGAGAAATAGAAAATAGTACAAAAAATTATAGTATAGAACCTACTATAGATATTTCATATTTAGATGGAAAACTAAAAATTAAAATAAAAGATTAGCTAGATTAGTTTTAGATACTCCATATGGCTCTTATATTGACTCTAAAATTATAGAAATAGCTGAATTCTCTATAAACAAAGAACTATTAAGAGAAGATTTTGATTTTGATAAAAATAAAGATAGAAAAGAGTGGTTCATTGATACTTACAATAGGAAGGAAAGAGATTTTATAAGAAAAATATGGTTTAGTCAGATGAGGACTGAAGAAAGATATATATTTTTTTTGACTGGTTTGACAAGTAATATATCAATGGCCTTGAAGAAGCTAGTCCTAGAATATAAAAAACTATGATTAATAGAATGGCTGAATCATGAAAATATCGTAGAAGCTTTAAAGCTGAACCTAGTCAGGTTCAAAATAAGTAGAATATGAATCCAATTGATGTTTCTACAAATGATCTTGATCAAATCCTCAAAGTAGAAACTCATTCTGATAAAATCTCTGGACATCTAGACCAGGTTGAGGAAAAAAAAATTGTATGGATTATTCTCTCAACTCTGAAGAAACTCAAACTGTTAGCCTTTTAAGAGAATCTAAAGTTGATTGGGATAATTTTGATAATTCATTATTAGGGATTGGTGATTTTTTCATAAAGATCGATACTATACCCAATCTCTTAGAAGTTAAAACTAAAAATGATTCATCTGAAGAATCTAATAAAATTTTGATTGAAAATTTTTTTTTTGATGAAATCATTGAGACTGTTCATAATCTCGATACTGCTACTGATGTCAATTTAAACTCTATATTTTTACTAGAATCCTCTGAGTCAAGTTCAGGCATCAGTCAGTTGAAGATATCAATCCAAAATCATGATGAAATTATTGAAAAAATTATTGAGAAAGATCATCTAGATCTAACTGAGATACCTCCAACACCTGACCCTCTGAAATACAATCAGAAAAAGAATTCTTAGAAGAATTAAAAAAAATTTACTGAATCAATTTAATAGAATTTCTTCTTATGAAATTCTTAAAGAAACTACTTCTATATTTGATCTGTGTGCTTCTACATACGATTTGAAGACTAGGCTAGACTCTTTATCTGAATTCAAATCTTTGAACCAGCCTATCTTAAATCTATCATCCTCATTTAGTAGGTCTAGTTTAATTCCTTTATCTGAAGAAATTCATAAAACCCTATATTTTTCTAGGGATAAAGGAACTAGTAGTTCTTTAGGAATTAGTGATCTCTTAGTCTCAGAAAACCTTGAGAATAAGAGAATAGTTAGCAGAAAGAATATAGTTAGTAAATCATTTATCTCAGAAAATATTGAAGATAAATCAATTTTTAACTATAAACTTGTAGTTCAGGTTTCTAGGATAATAAATCATTATCTTAGATAGACCTTAGTAGATTCACAATTGACAGTAGCCTTTGACAACTTATCCACTATCCAGTCCAAGAGAAGAAGTCTTGGTTGGAAGTCTGATGGACTTACAGATTATTATCATCATCTGACAATGACATGTTCGAAAGCTTGTAAGATCCATGCTTATTCATAAATTCCAATTGCTAAGATGATGGTAAATTATTTGTTAAGACAATTGAAAGGTTGGTAGAAAATCCCTTTCACTAACTTAGAAATTGTGAATATTATTCAAAAGAACTCTAAAAATCACTATCCTTTAGATTATCCTATGAACTTCGTAGAGAAATTTTATAATCAATTAAGTAGGAGTAGTCTTAGGAATAATAGTTTAACTAAGTTTAAATGGTATAGAGATACTTACTTTACTATATTAGAATTTTATTTAAACTTATTATCCTTAGGATTTTCTTTAAAATTGTTATCTTTAGGTCTAGAAGATAATTTAAGAATAGCTTTTTTATTCTTAATGAAAGACAAAATTAGATTAAAATATGTGGATAACATTAGTAAAACAAATAAAATTATTTTTGCTTGATAAATCTAAATTAAATAACAACTTAAGGATAAGAGATCAAATTCGAAATATACCCAGTAAAGAAAAGATAAATGATCATTATAATTTAGAAGACTTCTGTTATCAATTTAGATTTCAACTAGATAGATCATATATAAAGAAACATAAAAAATCCAAGAGGAAGTTTGATAGAAGAGCTCAAAAGATTTTTAGAAAGAAAAGTAAAAATCTTTTGAGACTATAAAATAAGTACCACTAGACTGCTAGACTGCTAACAAATAATACTATAAATATATAAAAGAATATCTAACCCTTAATAATATAGATAGATTTAGGAAGAAATCCAATAATGGCTGATTTAATCACTTCTCTGAAAACTTTAGAAGATCAACAAAATTAGATTGAGGAATTTTATCTATAACCTTAAAATGCTAAAACTTTCTTAGAACAAGATAAAGTCAATCTCTATCTAAGCCATAAGATTTAGATCATTAGTTGAAAAATGATTATTTGAGGTAACTTTTCATACAAAGAAAACTTGAATTGATAAACGAATTACTTCTATAGCTGACATTATAATCTTTAAATCCTAGAAGTAGAATTTTATTATAATTTTGCCCAAAATCAAAAGAATCCTTTAAACTATTTTTTAAATTACAGAAACAAGGATACCATCAAGATAAGAAACTTCTCTTAAAAGAACTCTAGAGTTAATCCTTAATTCTTTTGAGATACTCACATTTTTATTTTCCCAGGGATTTGAAAAGAAAGAAAAAGAAAAAAGTCCCTTTATATGAAGAACTGAGTAAAGATCTAAAAGCTGTGGAATCTTTTCATTCTGATCTTTCCCAAGAAATATGTTCTATAATTTATAAAGCATGGAATGCTCATTTATTCCGATCTAAAAAGGAGTTTCTTCACCATATGACCAGTCTAATCAACCACTTAGCAGAAAAGAAATATTTTTTGAAAGCTATCAAAGAACATATTTACAAAGTTAGAAGACATGTAATATAACCTACCTCTGAACTTATCTCTCTCTATAATCTCTATGAAATATCAGAGATGCCAATAATGATTAAGTTCAAAAGATTGGATTATTGAAAAAGGACACAAGAAGTTTTAAATTCAAAACTCCAACAAGATATCTATAAAAAAGCAACTAAGTCTGATGAATAAAAGAAGCTCTTTGAAGATATATAGTTATTTTTAGACAACTAGAGCTATCCCAAGCTCTTTCTATCCTTGATCAATATACTGACCAGACCAGAAGAAATTAGGGCTTTATATAAAGGGCTTGTAAAGTTAATCTCAATAGACTGTGCCATGCCATATGATATATTTTCTTCTATTGTTGCCAGTATACTAAGAGATGTGGGAAAAATCGAGAATATCTTGAAGCAAAAATATACAGTGGTACAGATGAAAAGAAGATAAGAGGCATTGAGCATCCCTTTCAAATCTACAATATCACTACTCTTGAGGATGTAGATAATCAAGTAGGATTTCGACCAAGAATAATAAAAGAAGAGGAATCTGTCGGAGACTTTGATCCATCTGTCAAAGACTTTGATTTCAAAACTTACAAAGTAATATCATATTTAGAAGTCTATTGGGCAACTAGAAAACTGCAACAACAAAAATGCTGGACTTATGGGCAAATTTGGGTGACTACCAATCTTCTAACAAGAATACCAATTCAAGAAGACCCCTAAGATCTTCTGTGCAAAGAAAATTCATATCCAGAATGGCGTACTCTTCTCAACTTAAAAAATTATCCTGAAAAAATTTGAAACCATAAACTATTTAAAGGTGTTATATTATACCTAAAAATTGAAGAAGACTTTGGAAACTACTGCAGGCAAATTGACATCTATCTATATTATGGCCCAAAAAGCCTAGAAAGTTAAGCAAGATGATTTTCTCTAGTACTCAACCAACTCACTCTAAATGGTTGAGCCTTATAAAAAAAAAAGAGAGAGAAAAATAAAAAAATATATATTTTTTCTACTAACCCTTCTACCAAAATTTTTGGTAAAAATATTTTCTTGCACGTACACTTTGTGGCTCTTCTATTAACCATTTCTACAACCAGATGACTACCACTATCTTCTGAAGACAATACGAACTATTACTACTATTTTTGAAGCAAATTTAATTCTTAGAGATGGTTCATCTTCAAAAGCCAATCTACACCAGGATCTAAAGATGACAAACAAGCTATAGAAAGATTCCTGACATCACTACTATTCATCTACAGAATGATTTTTGATACTATACAAAGATGACAAGATACCATAGGAAATCGGACATAAAATTAATTAAGTCCCGACTTTAGTTCTGACTTCTACAAGCTTTCGGATTTTAAACCAGATGAAGTCCGCAAGACTCCAAACTGATTAAAGTCCACATAATTCCTTCCCTCGCCTATAAATAAAGGGAAAGACCTTTGTCTAAGGAGAGGTCGAGCATGGAGAGGTAGGTCAAGAGAGATTATGGATCTTAAGTGGCAGAGTTCCTCTTCATAATCTCCTTCTTCCCTTCTCTTGTCTTCCCTTCTCATGTCTTCTCTTCTCTTGTCTCCTAATAATTCTTTCATCTTCTTCCACAAAACCTCTCTTCTCTTCCTAATCTTCCACAGTCTGCCTTCATCATAGCAGACATCTTCATGAGGGTTTTGTTTTCTTCGGCATAAACAAAGCATCTCTTTTTTCATTTCTTCTTCACATCTACAGAAGCACCTCCATTATTCCTCCATTATTTCTCCATCATCTTCAGAGAGCCTCCATCATTCCTCATATTTTATTCATTCCCTTTTGTTTTCTTCCACCATATCACTATGTATACACCATCATTCCTTCATTATTCCCATTATAATACTCCTTACACTCCACTATTCCTCCATTAAACAAATCCTTCCTTCCATCTTCCTTTCCATTTCCATATTAAAATATTCCATTCCTCTTTCTTCCGTAGTTCCAATCTTAGAAAGCTTTGTCACTTAGCTCCATTAATCCGTGTGAGTTTTGTACATAAGTGTGCTTATTGATGTGTTTACTCATGTATTAGCATATATTAGTGCTCGTGATTTATATTTAAGTTTGTTTAAGCTTGATTAGTGTACATAAAGCTTGTAAGGTGCGTATTTCAATTTCATCAAACTTCATGTAAGTGTGCTTTTGTAAATAAAGTCTATTTTTCTTTCATTTTACTGTTTATATTTTAAGCTTCCTTTACACTTAAGTTTATTTATATTACTGTAGCTAATTACTGTAATATATGCACTGTACAGTATTGTAGCAGAAATACTGTGCAGTACTCTTGCGTACTGTAGCACGATGGTAAACAACCGAAATACTACTGAGGCTATGAAGTAAACAATAGATCAGTCTCTTAAGGATAAACAACCCTAAGGTTAGTTGAGATTATGAAGTAAACAATAGATCAATTAGGATAAGCAACTCAAATATCACCTATGACATGCTATAAGATTGTACTAAAAATATAGTGCAATCTATCGTGCAATCGTGAAGTAAATAATGGAGCGATTATATGCTATCTGATTAGTTAAAGTACTCTATTTTACTTTAAGCCTTTTGTTTTTTTCTTTTACTTTATACCAAGCATTTTATTTCAGTACTGCTTACTGTACTTATATGAGGCTTTGTTCCATTTTACTACTTTATTTAAGTACTGTATTTTATTTTGTTCTAGTAGTTTTAGTTATCTTGTTTATTCTACTTTGCTTCTATTTTGTTTACTTGTCTTTAGTTAAATTTTATTTCTTTCTTTTCCATTTTGATTTGTTTTGCTCTTACTTAGTTTAGTTTTATTTACTGCAATAGTTAGTTTTATTAGTCTTATTTACTGCAGTTAGTTTTAGTTTATCCTTTTAAGTACGTAAGTTAATTAGCCATAGTTTTAGCTTAGTAGCTTACTCAATAGTATAATTTACTCTATAGTTTATTTATTGCATTTATACTTCTTGTACTTGTATTTATTCTTCTTGCTCTTATATTAGTTTGTTTACTTGTAATCTGGATATCTTAGTTATTAGAAAATTTAATTCATTAAACTATAGTCTCTAGTTTACATTTAGTTATTAGCTTATACCTTAGTCTGTGCTCTCTTATTAGCTTCATGTTAGTTTATGTTTTAGTTAATAATTTCTTATATTAGCTTAGTTTGCACTTTAGTTTGCCTTAGCTTTCCAGTAGCTTGTGTCTTAGTTTAGATTTTTATCTTATGTACTTAGTTTGTCTTTAGACTTTTTTTCATCTGTCTTTAGATTTTCTTCAATCTGTTCATAATGTCAGAGTCTGTCCTTCATCTCCATTTCATATATTTATCTATTAGTCTTCTACCTTTGTGTCTGTTTAGGCATTATCTTTAGGTTTGACTTCATTTACTCCTCAATCATAATTATTTTGCTTCTACTCCTGGGTTCTGAGCTGTTAGTTATATGGTGCATGTGGGCAGTATCGTATACCTTATAGTTCGTTTATCAA